>NC_058134.1:26454758-26544647 GCF_016433145.1 Gracilinanus agilis
AAACTACCACACCAATGCAACTACCAACAATTTGGAAATTGGTCTTGTTCAAGGACACATGACAAAACCAGTGGAAACGCGCATCGGCCAAGGGGGGGAGGGTCGGGGGGGGGGGGGTTGAAGGGGAAAGGTGGAGCATGAATCATGTAACCATGTTAAAAATGAATATTAATAAATGTTAAAAAAAAGTAGGGACTGGCTTTCTTTTTGCTTGTACAATAGGGCCACCATATCCTTAGGGAATATGTTCCAATATCTACTGAAGATGCTTGAAACTTAAGATATAAGAGAATACTCAATGATCCCATACATAACATGATTTTCTCATACATATAATAAAGTTTAATTAGTAAGCATAATAAGACATTACCAACACCAAATACAATAATAATAAAGCACATGTGCATGATTATACAGTACTATACTCTTAAAATGTATGGATATTCAAGGAAGACTAGCAACTCTGGTTTGAGGGTTTGCTGAGCTCTTTTCAGGGCTGCTCATTTACTTTTGGTGTCTGTTTTTCACCCACCTCTAGCCCATAACTCCAAGAAGCTCTAGCATGCACAATGGCCACACTCTGGTAAAAGCATCTTGGCAGATGGACTAAACCAAGTTGTGGATAATTAAATTAAGTCTACACAAAGGTGAGATCACCTTCTAATTCTGGGAGGTCCTAACCTACATGTGCTATTTTGAGTAACCAATCAGAATTGAGGCACTGCCCCCTATACTTTCTATGAGAAAGTGTCGATTGTGATTGGACATGTGAATTAGGTGGGAGGAGCAGGAAGTGATGCATAAGTGATCGCTTTAAAAGGAGATTCTCAGTCAGTTGGGGTCTTGGGTGGAAGACAGCATCTAGTGAGGCTGCAGGAGTGAGTGAGGCTGCAACTAGTGCAATGAAGGGGACCTGAGGGAGCTTTTGCTGGTTCGTGACCTAGACTATTCCATGTGGCTAAGTTAGGCTGACTCTCTCTTTCCTTGGCAATTCTGGAGGCTCTACCCTCAGGGAGGCCTCTCTAGCCTCTCTAATTACAAAGGCCTTGTAGCTAGAAGCATTATTTAATTAACCTTTGAGCCCCAACTGCTGGGCCTCCAAATCCTTACCTGGTCCAGGCCAGAGTTTCTCTCTCTCAATTTCCCTACCTTCAACCTTCCTAATTGTAAATAAATCAACATAAAAGTCAATTTTGACTTGAGATTATTCATTAATTGGGGAAATTTCCCCTGGCAACCACCTTTTAATATATTGAACCCATAAAACCCCTTTTCACCCCTTACAGGTCACAAAAACATCAGTGAGATAAAGGAGTGTCTACCCCAAGAATGTGAAGACTTCCCCTGATGGAAATTAGCAGGTGAAAACAATTTATTCCAATGGCCATGAAAATGGCTAAAGCAGGTACTTAGATCTTGGTCAGACATTTAAGATGCCAAGGTTATCCACGTATTCCCAGTCACCCTGACTTTTGCCTTGCCACTAGATTTTGATGAATCGGGAAGAGAGAGTGAGGTGGATGACTTTATGAAACTCTATTTCACTTAAATACAATTCATGAATAAGTCAAGGTACTACTCAATAATGTCACTGGTCATCTTAAAAACAAAAGACAAACCAACCTGTGCTTTCTCTCTCTCTCTCTCTCTCTCTCTCTCTCTCTCTTGCTCGCTCTCGCTCTCACTCTCTCTTCCCCTTTCTCTCTCTGTATCTCAGAGATAAGAAAGTACTGGGCTGGTGGAGTTCGCCATGTTACAGTCTATACTATCACAGTAGGCAATTAGAAACTTTTCGACTACTCTTTTACATTTTCTAGAATTTTCTCAGTTTTGTAATTTTTTTTCCTTTTTTCCATGGTTACCTGCAGGTAACTGAATCAGAGGCCCCTGAGTCAGGTGATACAGGAACCCTACTATATTTATAGAAGCAGTTGGTGGCACAGTGGATTGAGCACTAGGCCTGGGATCAAGAAGACATGAGTTCAAATCCAGTTTCAGATACTCACTAGCTGTGTGACCCTTTGGCACATCATTTAACCTTAGTTTCTTCAACTGTAAAATGGGGGAAATAATAGCATTTACCTCACAGTATAGTGAGGATCAAATGAGATAATAATACAAAATGCGTAGCATTGTGTCTGGTATATGAGTGCTATATTAAAATGCTCCTTCCCTTCTAATAGCACAATGCCAAGTAGAGGCACAAAAGCCAAATCTCTCTGAAAATCCTCTCCAAGCAACCTTATAAAATGAAGCTTCAAAATGAATACTAATAGAAGGCCTATTTCACTGGGGTATTGCACAGTCTGCAATAGGCTAAACCAGGGGTCAGCAATCTTTTTGGCCATAAGAGCCATAAACACCACATTTTTTAAAATGTAATTTTGTGAGAGCCATGCAGTGCTCACAGTGCGCGCTCCTGTTACAGCGCCTGAAAAAAAATTGACTTTATGGCTCCTGCAGAAAGAGCCATATCTGGTCCTCAAAAGAGCCAGATATGGCTCGAGAGCCATACATTGCCGACCCCTGGGCTAAACCAACAAGGTCAGTACTGGTCAATAGCAAGTTCTCCCCCACCCCCACTGCTCAAGGTTCTGAACCTGAGCTCCAAGACTTGCCTAAACCAACAACAGAACACCACCATACCCACTCCTTAAAGTTCTAAGCCCCAACACAAACCCCTAGTTAGGCTCTGAGCCCCAGCACAAGGTAGCCCTTGGTGTCCCTGGCCAGTACAAGCCAATGATGAGGCTCAGAGCTCCAAAACAAGTCCACAATGAGGTCCTGACCTTGCAAGTTCCTGGCCTTGTTTCTGGCCTTGCAAGTCAGCAGAAGGCCCTGAAGAAAGTTGAATCAGCAGAGGGAGATGGCTTCCTCTCAACCTACAGTATGATGATACTACCTTTTTTTGGAAGAACTGAAGCTTGCAGACACCCAGAATTAGATCTGAAATATTAAAGTTTAAGAGGGAGACCCCTCTACTCTGGGAACAAAGGCCCATTTTAAGATAAAAATAAAAGTAAAAAAAAGACTGGGAAAATGAACAAATATAGAAAAAGCCACTTAAGTGTAGAAAATTATTATGGAGACAAGGAGTATGATGCAAACCCAGAAGGGGACAATGAGATCAAAACAGCTATCTGCAAAAGTTCAAAGAAAAATGGGAATTAGTCTCAGGTCTAGAAGAGCTCAAAAAGGATTTGAAAAATCAAATAAAAAAGGAATAATGGAGAAAGGAAAGGAAATTTATGCAAAGAGAAAATAGCACATTAAAAAGCAGAATTAATAGTAGAAGAGGCCCAGAAATCCACTGAAGAGAATTCCTTAAAAAGCAGATTGGCCAAATGGAAAAGGAGGTTCAAAAACTCACTGAAGAAAAAAATTCTCAAAAATTAGATGGGCTTAATAGAAGCTAATGACTTCATGATATATCAAGAAACAATAAAAAAAACAAAAGAATGAAAAACATAAGAAAATATGAAATATCTAATTAGAAAAACAATTGCCCTGAAAAACAGATCCAGGAAAGATGATTTAAGAATTATTGAATTGCCTGAAAGCCATTATCAAAATGAATAAATGTTTTACCTTTCCATCTGTCTTGTTGTCCTTCACATGATAATAGAGCTATTGCTACTCTAAAGGAAATACTTCTGCCTTGACAAGGAAACATGCATGTACTGCTACTGATAGTGATAGATTACAAAGCAATCATTCTGACATTATATATTAGTATAAATCAAAAATGGTGCTTGAAGAAATCCAAGTAAAAATATGGTTATTAAGTGACAATTTCAAATACTCTTAACATTTAACAGCATTGATGTCCAACTTGAAAATTAAAACCTTCATATCAAGATCAAGAAGGGAGACATAAATAGATTTGACAACATTTAAATGGGAGAGAAAATGCTCTCCAGCCATCTTGGCTTACACATTCTTACACACACACACCCCCACTCCATCTCCTATCTCGGGACCTCTGCCCTGGCTATGCCCCATGTCTAAAATTCACAACTACCACAACTCTGCCTCTTAGAATCCCCAGTTTCTCCCAAAATTCAATTAAAATGCCACCTCTTACATGAAGCCTTTCCTGATCTCCCCAATTGCTAGTGTCCTCCCTCCCCATCCTACCTTGTATTCATTTTATATATACTGTGTATATGCTTATATATGTAGATTTTCCACCATTAAAATGAAGATTCCTTGAAGATAGGCAATATTTTACTTTTTCTTTGTAGCCCCAGAACTTAGCACAGTATTTGGCAAATTATAAGCACTTCTGTATATTTTTGATGGATTACTGAATATTTTTTCAGTGTAACATAGGAGATTCTGTGTTGTACATGTTTACATAGTTAAAAGGACAACTATATTTCAATTAGCAAAGTATTGTTAAGTGACTACTGATATCCAGTGTTTTTAAACCCTTACCTTCTATCTTAGAATCAATACGATGTATTGGTTCTAAGGCAGAAGAGTGGCAAGGGCTAGGCAATGGGGGTTAAGTGACTTGCCCAGGGTCACACAGTATAAGGACGATATTAGAAAATAAGTATTGATTTATAAGTTTAGAGATAAGAAGTAGTAGAGAAGCTGCTGGAGGAAGAATTAGAGTTTCAAATAGAGCTGAGAGAGAGTATTAATTTCAACTGTTGGCAGTAATAACCATTATTCTATGACAGTTTCACTGGCTGGGTATGGCATTCCAGGAGGGGCTTCTGGCAGACAACAGAGCCACACACAGCTGCTTTCTCTCTCAGGGCTGAAGAAGGTAACATCTTTGCTTCTCTCTATCTCAGTCTGAGCGAAATACCTGAAGGAGGGGAGTGTTTTCTTTTCCAACTTGGGAAACATTGTTCATTTATTTGTTACTGTCTATAGATTGGTTAAACTGTGAAAAAGATCAAACAAAACCTGGTCTTTGGTTTGGACTCTGAGTCTGTTAAGGCTCAGAGTCCTACCTTGGTTCTTGTGGAGACTCAACCAGCTAGTTTTGGTTATCTTTATAACTTAAAGGCGAAGTTAAGAGTTAGAGTGATTAGGTTTATTTAGAAGAGTATAAATTTGGTTAGTTAGGGAGGATTAGCATAGCCCAATGGTTCCCAAACTTTTTTGGCCTACTGCCCCCTTTCCAGAAAAAATATTACTTAGCACCCCCTGTCACATACTATCATCTCCCCCCTTACAGTTATTTACCGCCCCCAAATGCAGCTGTGGTCATCACCATCCCCCTGAATTGTTGCAACACCCACCAGGGGGTGGTGGCACCCACTTTGGGAATCACTAGCGTAGCCTGTGAACCACAGGAGAAGCAGTTCCTTGCGGGACATGGGAGTTTATTTGGGTGGAGTTAGAATCTCTTAGAATTAGAAATCCTTTTTCTCTTATATATATTTAAATAAATTGTTTATTTTTCATAAACAAGAGTCTCTTTAGCATTCCCTGTGACTGGCCCTGAAGGGAAGTTCATCTTTGATGATACTTTGATAACATTGTTTTTTTGCCACTGAAGATACTTTGATAACATCTATCAAATGTATCTAGAAACGATTTTGTACCTTTGTTTTCTAGTTCTTTGTCCTTATTTGTGTGTTCACCTATATTATTTTTATAGTTTGGCAAGTCACAAAGGAAGAGGAATCTAAAAATTCTGATTTTAAGGGCCCAACTGTCAACTTGGGCAATGAGGGTTAAGTGATTTGCCGAGGGTCACACAGCTAGGAAGTGTCTGTGGTCAATTTGAACCTAGGTCCTCTGATCTCTAGGCCTGGCTCTCAATCCACTGAGCCACTCAGCTGCCCTCTAGTATTTTAAAAATATAAATCTTACTGCTTATCAAATATCATATGGAATAAATTTGGTGTATCACAGTCACAAATATGAGTGTATAAATGGCTAGAGAAGTTCATGGCTAGGACAAGAAAGGAGGCTTTGCCCTGTGAGTCCCAGAAAATTCATAGGTTTATCATATCTTGAAATAGGTAGGTGAAGAAAGTATTGTCCTAAATCAAGAAAATCACAATAGATCTGCTGACTGCATTTTAATCCATTGCAATGTGATTTACATCCCCATCACTCTACCGATATAGCTTTTCCAAAGTTATTATTGAGCATAATAACTACAATGGTCTTTACCCTTCCTACACCCCAACCTCAAAGTTCTTTCTGGGGCATTTGACACCATAGGCTGTATCCTCCTTGAAAGCCTCTCCTCTTTTAGCTTTAATAGCATTGCCCAATCATGATTCTCCTTCAACCTCTTCAACTTTGCTGCTATCTTGCTTTGTTGATTTCTCACACAACTTTCTCCCTCTTAAAAATAAATGTCCCACAAAGCTCTACCAACTTCCTTGCCTAGCTATCCCCAATTAATGAGCACCCATGTTGTTTCCATTTCTTTACTATATCCTCAAATGTTGTTCTGAATATTTTGTTCAATATAGAACCTTTCATTCTCTTTTTGACCTCCTAGTAGCTTCAAGTCAAAAGATATGAAAATTTTATTGATTTTTCTCATATAACAATTTTTTTTTCAAAATAATTGGACTACTTCACTTTTAACAACAATAAAGCAGCATTAATATCTTCCTTCAATCTATATAAACTTGACTAATTCTATCTTCTTATATAATATTTGCCAATTTGCTAAGGATGAAGTAAAATGTCAAAGTTGTTTTAATTTACATTTCCCATTCTCTCATTAACTTCAATTATTTTTGTTTCCCCAGCAATTCTTGTAGAAATTTTCCCCCAAGTAATTTATGATCTTAAGTTTATCAAACTTTAGATCACTGAGTTCACTTGTTTGTAATTCAAGTTTATCTAATCTGTGCCACTGACCTAGTTACCTGTTATTTAAGTAGTACCAAATAATTTGGATGATTTGGGTTTTACAGGTTAAAGTTCTGGAAGTGCCATTCTCCCTTCATTCCTTTTTTCTCCCTTTATTTGTGGGGTAGCCTTCCTAAAAACTGCACTGCCACATAAGGATCAAAGAAGAAATTACTTTAAATTATAGCAGAGGAAGAACATGAGTTTTGTAAGGTTGTAAAATAGGAATAAAAATCACAGTGGATATGCATATTTCCCCAGTATATTTTAAATAACCTAACAGATTCTCTTCTACACCAAAGAGTTTGGGTCTGAAGGTCAGGGACTAGAGCTTTTACATGACTGTTATGAAGACCAAATGAGACAATACATATAAAGTACTTTGCAAGGTCTAAAAGATCTATACAAATGTTAGCTATTATTATTAATTAAAATAATTAGTTGTTAAAATGAATGGTCTTTATAAAAGCATTCTTATCCTACAAAGTGTGTAATTACCAGTACAAAGATGAGAGATTACTATACAAGCATGCTTTCATATTTAGAATACATCGTTATTGCTTCTCTGGCAGTGATAAAGTTAATTTTTAAACACCTTGAAGAATTAAGATATGAGATTTGTTTGTGTGTTGTTGATTCATATAAAAATTTTTGCCAGATTTTTGCCCTTGTAAAAAGACTTTCTGGTTCAGGCAACTTAAATTTTATGTAATTTGTAAAACTGGAAATCACATGGATAATCAGTTACTATTTCAATAAGATTGAAATAGTACCTTATTTAAACTCAATAATTAAAAGAGTCAAGCCAATACCCCTTAAATTGACCTCTTTGTGGGAAAACGGATCTTTAAAAGTACCCAAAAGCTTCATATAATAATAAATGACTACCAACTTGAGTTTTAAGCAGAGTTTTAAGCGGAAATTAGAAGCAAAGATACAATAAGTTGAAATCTTATAAATTTAACTTTCAAAATCAAGCCTATTAGAAATCTGGAAAACTAGAACCAAGAAGTATTAAAATATTAGAGAGTTTCATAAATTTACATAAAGGGCTTTGAAAACTGGCTAGATATTGTAAGAATATTTGGCATAATTTTATAGATGTTTCTCTCTAGAAATATGGGAATTGATGGTTAACTCTGAGCAACCTCAAGAAACAGAGAATAACTTTCCTTTGGAATGTATCTTCTCTAAAGAAATGTTAAGAATCAACAATAACTAGTTCTTTGAGGCCTCCATGTTTAAAGCTGCCACTTAGACATTCCAAACTTTCAGTTTGGCTCCTGGACATTAGCAATATATTGCATTGCTACACAGTCCTACTTAGTCTCCTGGTTAAGCTCGTGTCCTCCTTTCTTTGTGAAGATCATTTTCACCCAGGGCAATTCAGTAGAAAGTGAATCACCAAGATATTTTTTTCTTCCTTTAAACGGCTGCTACTGACAACCAATAATCTAAAATAATAAGAGCATTCCTGCTTCTTTGATACAAACTGGAAGATAGTAACATTGCCTCTCAAATTAAGAGTCCTGGAAGCTTTGGCATTAGATTTCTCTGCTTCTGAGGACAGATAGTTCATAGGAATAGAGCTGGAAGGAATGTTAGAGATCATCTTGTCCAATGAGGAAACTTCAATCCAGGACAATTATTTTTAGTGATATCTGAGGTAAGGCACTGCTAGGTGGCACAAACGATAAAAGTGTTGGGCCTAGAAGTCAGGAAAACTTGAGTTCAAATCTCACCTCAGACACTGATTAGCTATATGACCATGGGCAAGTCATTTAACCTTGATTCTTTCAGTTTTTTTATCTATAAAATGAGCTGTACAAATAAATGGCAAACCACTATACCATCTTTGCTAAGAAAACTGCAAATGGGGTCATGAAGAGTCAAAGACAACTGATATCACTGACAAAACCAAAAGAGGTTTGGTGCACCCTTAATGAATTTGAAAGGTGTAACTTATATTTTGGGGAAAAGAAATGGTTTGGAATAGACTATAAGAGTTTATTACAAAGTCAACCAAGGAAAAATAAATGATTGGTAGGCTTCAGTAAGTGTCTAGTTGAGATTGAACAACCAATTTTGTGGACCCAATAAACAATTATTGGAATTCTTCCAGCAATGTTCAGCAATCCAAGAGTGGAGAATAAAGCAGAACTGGATCTGAAAGGGATAAATAACTGTAAAGGTAGATGATAAATCAAGAAGCCAAGGGGCTCAGAGCTGGAGAACAATGGCAAATTGAACTGGTGGCCTCTAGGACAAGATTTTGAAAAAAAAGAGAAAGTGAAGCCAGAAATGGCATGAAGGCTCCGAAAGCAGGTCAGGATTGGGCAAGGAAAGGCTGCAGGGAGGAGCACAGGCTGGCAGGAGGGAGGCAGGGCAGACGTGGAAGAAAAGACAGCTGTAATCAGATGGATTCATTTCAGAGTTGTGAATTAGGAAAGGAAAATAGCTGTGGATGACAATAAACATCTACTCTTGTCCCACCCAGCTGCATTCACGTCTGGCTTCCCCTTCTGAGCCTTTATCACCCATAACTTCTCCCTCCCATTACAGCCTCCTTTTGTTTGTTGTGTGAAAGAGAATTTAGAACTCTCTTTGTTTATTTAAGTGAATCAATCAAGAATTGGAAGAACTCCTCTGTTAAGAGTTTTTATTAATTTCTCCTTTTTCATATTTAAGAGGGAAAAGAGCAATCCTAGTTTGCAGTAAGAGACCCCTGCTGAGCTGCTTGTCAGTGGCCGAAGGGGAGTGAGTCAGTTGCAGAGAGCTGAAAGGGCTTTTGTCTCTGGGTCTCCTGGGGAGAGGGTGTGCTGCTAGCACTCTCTCTGGTTGGAGACAGAGAACAGAATTAAGGCCTTCACAGGCTTATTGATTATTAATACCCTGGGTAGATAAGGTTGATAGATAGTGAGAATAGGAGAGTGGGTGAGGGCTTCAGCCTAGAAAAAGATACTGCCCTCTGAGGCAGATAGATGTAAGAGATTTTTTAGAGAAATTTGGTTAGGATTAATAAACTGCTCACTGGCTTTTGTTCAAATTCCTACCCCCCAAAATTCAACCCTTCCCACCTCCTTTTACACTTAGTAAGAGCCTTTTACTAGAAAAAGTTTACATCCCCAAAGACCACAAGCACTGCCCTATGGGCAGTGCCAGGCAAATTGGGAGGCTGTGATGGGCTTCTGTGAAGTGGGAGAGAGACAGGGAGTGATGCAGAGAAACTGCTTATAAAAAGCCAGTCCAAGGACTCGAGGAGGCATTTTAGGAGGAATTCAGCAGAAGAGAAGGCTTTTTTCTATGATTCATTCTGCTGCCTTGGTGGCTCTTGCTGAGGGAGGACTTTTGCATTTGTGTCTCTGCATTGAATTTCATTCTGCATTGGTGGCTCTTGCTGAAGAGGCTACCGTGACTCCTCAATGGAGATCAGGACCTGAGGGAGCCTTTGTCACAATTGAACTGGATTTCTTCAGATTAGCAATGATAGATTATTTAGCTAGGTAATATTATCTACCTCCTTCCTACATTTCCCCCTTTACTATCTCTACTTTGCTGTAATAAAGCTACTAAAGCTACAACAGTCCACTGACTCAGTTTATCTTTAATTTTTATAAATGGCAACCACAACAATTCTTTTTTTAACCATTATTATCTTTGTCAAACCAAAATTTTAATTATTACATCTGGCCACCCAATTTTAATTTTTACACTTGTCTTTTCCCATTAGATTGCAAGTTCCTTAAGAGCAGAAACTGTCTTTCCTTTTTTTGTTTTTATATGAAAGTGCTTGGCACAATGTCTAGTACATAGTAGGCATTTAATAATTATGCATGAAATATTGACTAGTGAAGAAACATTGAATAACTGCCCTCTATATGCATTTTGCCATATTAGGTACTGATATACAAAGACAAAAGCAAAGCAATCTTTATCCTAAAGGAACATCTGTTCTCTAGGGGGAAACAACATATAAGCTTCTACAAAATATATATGTAGAACTACTTTCCCAAACCCCTCTCCAAATAGCAGGCTAGATCCTCAGAAGATAGTTGCTACTTCTCCCCTCCAGATTCAAAGATCCTGAGGGTAGAGAGTTGTCCTTCAAATGCTGCAGATAATGAACCCTCATTTGTGTTCTTCCCCCATGATTATCTATTGTTGTTATTAAAAATGATGAAGGCAGATATTAAAAGGGAGAATAGTATTTTAATAAAAGCCATGCTGATAGAGATAAAATCATTAGACCACGCGCCTGTAAGTATTCAAACTGCTGCCTCAGCCATTTTTTCCTTTCATCTCTCCCATGCCTGGTAGCTAAAGAGGAAGTTCAAAGTTACTTACCCCCTATTTAAAGCTGTCCCGCACCTTGAATACGTAATCCAAAACAGGAAACCCATTGGAGATCACGGGAAATGTAGTTCCAAGTATCCCAAGTGATTTTAAATAACACATTACCCCCCTGAGATCCACTGAAAAAGACTGGTCAGTGGATCTTAAGCCAAAAGAAAAGAGGACAAAAGTTAGCCGCATTGACAAAAAGCCAATTTTGGGGCAGTCCCCCACTGGCATAAGAGTGTCCATTCAAAATAAATGCATTCAATTCATTCAACCCCCCATAGTTCAGAACAACTGCACCCCAAAGTTCAAATTTGGGTCTTCATGATCCAATGAAGGATCTTCAGGCATCTTTTGGTGCCTCCACCAAACAGGTTCAGTTGTCTGGATTCTGGGGGGATGGTACAATCCTTATCCTGAAATAATTCTCAAAGAATTTAAACTTTACATTATAGATTACAAAACATACATTTTCTTCTGAGAATTATACATTACCCCCCTTGAGATTACTCCTAAAGGAGTAAAAATTGACTTGCAATATAGATTATAATCCAGACATTATGATTAAAAAAACTTAACACACATCCCCCTGAGGAAAATTTTAAATAACACATTATTTCCCTGGAAAGGTCAGCCAAGGATGCATGGCTGAGTGAGTCACGGGGGTACATGAAATCAATTGGCAAAAGAAATAATAAAAAAAATAAAAAGAATAAAATTCAAAAAAAAGGAGAAAAAATTATTGTGAATGAAATGTAAAATGTGTAAAAAAAATGTAAGGAAAATAAACTTATAACAGGCCTAATTAAAGTGATTTAAGCAGTTTGCAAGTACCCATTCAGGGCCAGGACTACAGAAAAATTGCCATTCTCTCTATATATAGAGAGAGAAATAAAGGAAATGCTTTTCTTTGATCTGATTGCCTTTAACTTCTCAGTGAATGAGCCATTAAATGATAGCCAATCTTAGGTGCTTCACTAGGAATTTAAGTTGAGGGGACCCACGTCCTCTAAAGTTTTAGAAAAGACTGGGACTCCAGGACTCAAACCCCAATTTTCAAGCCCTTCAAGTATTGGCATAGAACTCCTGCAATTCATGCAGATTCTCAGTCAAATCTGTGACCATGTGGCTCGGCACTCCTCCTGGAATCAGACAGAGAGGCATTAAATTACAATCCCATAGTCTCAAGGTTCTTCAGGTGTTTGCATTAAGCTTATATCACTGTAAAATAAAAAAAAGATAAATAATGATTATATATGTACTTCCAGTACAAGATGAGAAAAAGGAAAAATCAATTGCTCTAATTAAAAAAAATGTTTTAAAAATCAAATATATATATATAGCTTAGAACTAATGAAGGGTTTTGCTACTCAAAAATGAGATTTTTCTGAGTGTAATAGCAGATTCACAATGCACATTCAAATAGAGTACCCTAATTTCTAATAACACATTTTAAAACAATAAACAATGATGTTCAAAAAATCATATACTTGTTCCAACTTGTAAACCTTGGCTAAGAGTTTCTCAACAAATTCTGTTACTGCTTCCATATAAAAATCTGATATTAAAAAAAAAAAAACTTCTGGTCTAAATTATCCTCAAGAATTCTAGATCCCTCTGACAAAAGAGGCTAAAACATAGACTAATATCAAAAAATATATAAGAACAATTCTTCACAATAAAATATATAAAGCTTATCCTTTAAGACAACAATTCTTTAAAATAAATACATAAAAACCTTATCATTTATACAGAAGGGTACTAGGCATCTAAAGTAAATTTTTAAAAGACCTCTCATAAAATTACAATTTAAATCTCAAGGCAGGCATCAAACTCTCCAAGGTTGAACACAATTACCAAGATAGAATAAAAACTTAGAAGACATGTGCTCCTATAAATCCAGTATACATAAGGCAATTTACAACTTTAAAAAATGTGTAGGAAATATAATGTGAGTACCAGATTAACAAGCTGGTCAAAACCTCTTACCAGTTCTAATAGATTTTTCTCATTATTTGGGAGTTACAAAAAAATCACAAACAGAATTAATCTAGCAGCCACAAACTTCATTAACTTAAAATGATTCAGTGCAACAGGAAAATCAACGAAATAAACAAAATTAATTCACAAAACTAATCCACAAAATGCAGCAAGATACAAAGTCTTTTTTTAAACAGAAAGAAAACCGAGGTTTTAAAAGTCCACTCCGATTCAATTTCAAGGTTCACATTCCAGGCCCTTATAATCAGCCTCTGCTCTCAGTTTAAAGTTCTGAGCAGGTATGGGGTGAATTTCTTCCCCGGAGTTTAAGTTTAATAAGTGCAAGAAAGTTTGTCATTTTACTTCCTGTTTGAAGCATAAATACTAGCACGCCCACGTGGAATTGTGGCTTGGGGCTAGAGAAAAGCTTAGGTCAGTATTTAGAAAAATACTCACGTGGAGAGCCTGTGGGAGTCGGAGTGTGCCTAAATTAGGTCTTTAGAGAAACCCGTGGAGGGCTAGAATGCAGGCTATTACCAAGAAAGGGGTGGGGGTGGAGAGGGGAGACAATACCAAATCCTAAGCAGCAGAGGCAGAATTCTCCGAAGATCGGGGCAAGACAGAGCAGGGCAGTAGTGAAAGCAGCAGCAGCTGCAGCAGTCTCCAAGTCAGGGCAGAGCTTTAGTGGAAGAGGCAGCACCATTGGGGGTCATCTCTGTTGAGGCTGGGGATTCTGAACTCAGGACAGGACAAGCAGCACCAGCGAGGCAGGATCAAGAGAAGTGGTCTGTACCGGCGGGCCAGGCAGGAACAGAGTCCAGGTCAGTAGTTAGGAAGATTGGGCAGAGAAGGCAGCAGGAAACCTGGCAGTCCGTCAGTGTCCACGAGGGCCACCAGGCCCACCAGGGCATTGAGCAAAATAATTCGCAGCCCAGCGGCAATTAAAACCATTGTCTCTCTTCCCTGTAAAGCAGCCTCTAGGCTGGGGAAAATAGGGAGAGGACTGGACGAGGAAAAAGATCGTTTCTGAGACTCTGGGTCCCAGAGCCGCATGGCTTCTTCTTAGGCTATCTAGAAGATTGAAAGTTCGAATTTTGACCTTCTGGTTTGCCAAACTGTTGTTATTAAAAATGATGAAGGCAGATATTAAAAGGGAGAATAGTATTTTAATAAAAGCCATGCTGATAGAGATAAAAGCATTAGACCACGCGCCTGTAAGTATTCAAACTGCTGCCTCAGCCATTTTTCCTTTCATCTCTCAAGCACCCAGTAGCTAAAGAGGAAGTTCAAAGTCACTTCCCCCCTATTTAAAGCCGACCCTCACCTTGAATACGTAATCCAAAACAGGAAACCCATTGGGGATCACGGGAAATGTAGTTCCAAGTATCCCAAGTGATTTTAATTAACACACTATTGACATCAACTAGCTAGCCAGACTTAATTAGTTTTTGGCAGAGATATTTACTAATGTGGTATATAATAAGAAAAATTGATGTAAAAACCTTCCCCCTAAAAGTTTGGGACAAGCTCTTCTATAATTACATAGCCACATAAAATGAAGGAATGTGGCAAAGGGAGATACTCACATAACTCTTAGAAGTCTCTTTGTTGGAGTCCTTAAGATGTTTCCCTTAGATCTGATTTCATAGAGCCCTTTCTACTGGGCTTTTCCTAAGGCTGGCTGTTCTCAGTGTATCTGGTTTGTCATTAATTCCTAATGCAGCCACTACCAATAATCACTGCTATTCAAGAATCACTGTTAGTTCTTTGATGACAAGTTAAAGTCTTTGAAGTTCTCCAGTTTATATGAGGAAGAGAAGACAAAGGCTCTTATCTCTTCTCTACCTTCAAGGAATTCCCTCTCAAAGGCTTAGCAGAAATCACTTTTTCCTCTAAATGACCTTTCTCTAATTGGCTTGTTATTTTATGGATGACCCATAAGGTGCAACTGGGCATACATTTGCAGAAAATGGCATTTGAGATGAGTTTTGAAAGAAAATTGCTATTTTGACAAGGAGTGTATAGAGAGGTGCATATGGGCATGAAGAAAAGCCAATACAAAAGCAAGGGTCCTAGAGATACAATGTCGTGGATCATAGATAGAAGAATAATTGCCTGAAGGCCAGCTAGACCACAAAAGCACACAGGGGTGAGAATGAGATCAAGATCATCCTCTCTATGTCATCTTATTTAAACATAAGAAGATGAAAGAGGTGGAGTATCCAAATTATAATATCTAGACTATGATTGGCTTTCAAATTTTTATTGATTTGTCACCTATACTGCTAAAATAAATGTTTTCTTGACAAAGCAAAATGTGGGTTTACTCTAGTGTAGAGTTTTGTATGACAAAGAACAATTTATATCAAGAGCTGGAAGAGAAGGCTTTTATACCCCGAACAATCAGCTCTCTGCCCTAGGGAAGGTGCAAACTTGGCAGACAAAGCCTGTATTCTGTTTCAATCTGGTCCTTTCACACAACCCCTAGACAGATAATGCAATATATTCCTAGGAGTGGAGTAAGAGAACAGAAGAGTAAGTAGAGAAGGAAGAATGGGGAATCTAGAAATTCAGGCATTTGCAGTATGTGGTATATACTGATTAGCTTACATAGGAATTGTCCAAATAATATTAGGAGCCATAAACTGCAAAACGCATTGAAACTTCAATTCAACTAAAAAACATGATTCCCTAATCCTTTCAGCCAGAAGTCCTTTTGTTCTCCTAGAATCTCTCATGACATTTTTTAAATGTGGATACCTCCTTTTTAAATATCTATTTTTATTTTGCATTATTACTTGTATAAATTATTTTTATTGTGTATGCTTTGTATAAATTACTTTATTATTTCTATTTTTGTTGTTCGTATGAATTATTTTTATTCTATATTATTTGTTCCAGGAGTCCTGGATTATTCCATTTTTTCTTTGTATCTCTAGAGGTTTGCATAGAGTTGGCACTTAATAAATGCCAATAATTTGCTGATTTTGATTAAATTACTATAGCTATATAATAGCTCTTCTACCAACCCAGCGAATTCCTAGAGGATAGAAAACATTATATCTTTTCTGGAATCCCCAAGTTATAACACAGTATCTTACACACTGGAGGTGATTTATAAATGTTCGTTTAATTGGATTGAGAGGAATGTTGTTCATTTAGAATTCAGCACATACTTACAGTGTAATCTGAGACATGAGAAGGATACCAAGTGTATTAGAGGGGAGCAGGCAATTAATCTGCATATGATTTCTGGGGATACCAAAAGATCTCAAGTGTTGTCCTCATCCAAATCACCACTTGAAATTTCAGACTGAAAAACAAATTAGACTTTCATCTTTAGGGCTTAAAGTTTTGTTAAAAGGAGTAATACTGCAAATATACTTATAAAGGACAGCACTTTAAGCATTCATTTAGTGTAAATAAAGGATCAGTGGGATTTTCATGGAGAGAAAAGAAACAGTGGATATGAAAATTCCATTATGATGAATTTTGATAGTCAAAGCACAGTTTATATCTAGGTGTAGTAACAGTTATACTATGCAGACAGAAACATGTTTTTGGTTTGTTTTTTTGTTTTAAGTACAAAAGCAGCTGAACTAACTTTAATCAGTTACACACTGATCTCTTAGAAGAATGCAAAAGCCAATTTAAAAACATTATGAATAGTTTTCAAAGAGATTGATAAGAATCAATGTAGCTCACTAATTGGAGAAAAGGGTCTTGCATACCCTTGTTCATCTCTGAACATCTGCTTGAGGCTAAGGTTAATTACTCATGTAGTTTGAAAGCAAAATTGAATTCACAACAGGCGATCAATAAGAAGGCCTTTATGATTATCCGGGCTGTGGAAGATAGCTCATTGGAGGGGAATTTGATGTGATTATGAGGATTAGAAACAAGATGCCCCCCTGTTCAGATTCCAAGCAGGTGACACTGAAAGTCTTTTTAAAAATATAATGTGGAATTTGCATATAAATTATCAGAATATCAATATGGATCTATAAATGCCAGCAGTCTATTACAAATACTCTCAAAGCCACCACAATATTAGTCCCCACAAGACAAAATTAAATATAAAGCAGGTCTATTTAGTTTCCAAGCAGTATCACTGACCAAAATGCCAAAAGAACCACACTGTTAGATTATTCATCTAGAAGCCTAGAACCTCAAAGACCCAAAAAGCTTTCACATGTTATAAAAACTATGCGTTGACAATGAAGATAAAAAGGTGTCATTTTTCCTAAGGCATTTCACTTTTAAATTGTTCAGAAAAGCAAGTTTAAGATTGTTTGTAATAAATATCTGAATTTCATTAAGGTTTTAGTACAATGTCCAATGTCTTAAAAAAGAAATTCTGAACATATTAATGGATCATTGAAAAGAAAGAGGAAATTTTCCATAGATATCAATGTGATTACATAAAGAACTCAAAGATAAAATTGTGTTTTTTATAGGCACATAGAGAAGACAAAAGCAAGATTAGGTAAAATTGTAAATAGAAAAAGAAAAATATAATTCTTGGTAAGAGCATTCAAGCTCAAAATGAAGTAAGATTGATGACAAATAAAACAGGTAAGAGCAACCAAAAAGTCATTTTATCCATAATAGAGGGGAAAGGAAGAGGGATCTGGGGGCAACTGGGTAGCTCAGTGGATTGAGAGCCAGACCTAGAGGCGGGAGGTCCTAGGTTCAAATCTGGCCTCAGACACTTCCCAGCTGTGTGACCCTGGGCAAGTCACTTGACCCCCATTGCCTACCCTTTAAGATGGAAGGTAAGGGTTTAAAAGAAAAAAAAGGAAGAGGGATCAATAATAAAGGAAAACACTTATAGAAAAAGTAACTCATCCAGATTTCTCAGTTTGAATAATGCCTCCTTAGCTAAGTGGCCATTGTTGTTGGTTTTATTGCTGTTATTCAGTCATGTCCAACTCTTTGTGATCTCTTAGACAAAAGCATGCAAATACTGTCCATGGGGTTTTCTTGGCAAAGAAATGTATCATTTGAAATTGCTCTCCCATACATGTCATGTCAAAGACATGGTCTCCCAGGGCTCCCTGCTACAACTTCCCCCAACACCTCCCACTTCCTTTGTGGGAGGTGTCAGAGAAAGTATAAAAGAGATAGGTTTTTTGACACCTTTTCACTCTCTCAGGCCCAGAGGCTGGCTGACTCTCTCTGATCCTGGACTCTCTCTACCCAGGAGACTCTTTTTCCCTACCTAACCTTTCCCTTTTCTAATTTAAATAAAACCTAACTATTCTAATCCCTAAGTCGCTACCTGATCTTTTATTTGAGCTCCAAAGGGCTCTGGTCAATTTCCCCCTGCTGGGGCTGTGGACCTACCTTCCTTTCCCTTCCTCTACCTTCCTCTCTCCTTTCTCCCATCCATCCTTCCTTCTACATTCCTCCCTTCTCCCCCTAACAGATACTAGTGGTCTACCATATCCTTCTCCACTGAATTAAGGCAAACAGAGTTTAAATTATTTGCCCAGAATCACACAAGCTAGTTAGCAATCTGAGGCTGGATATGAACTCAGTTCTTCCTGACTTCAGAACCAGAACTCTCTCCACTGACCCATCTAGCTCCCTCCAGGTGACCAAAGGCAAGACATTACCCATATAAAGCCTCAGTTTTCTCCTCTAAGAAAAAGTATATTAATATTTTCACCACCTACTTCAGATGGTTTTGATGAAAGTATTTGCACACTTTAAAGGATAATGTAAATATGAGTTGATTCTTTATTAACATAATTTTGCAAATTTTTCATTTTTTAAAAAATTAAGAGACTCATGCAGTGAGGGTTAGTTGTTGAAGAGTAAAGGAAGTATATGTGCTCTGTGTGCCCTTTAGGAACCACATCTTCCAGAAACCCAGAGAGAGCTTGGTAGCTTTCCACAAGCCCAAATTTAAAGGACAAAAGAAAACTTTCAACATGATGAGAGAGATGCTTGATTCTATGAGATGGAGTCAGGAAGAGAAGAAGAATAAATGGAGGCTTGGACCTAAACCTAATATCCTCTTTGCTCAGTTGCTGTGGGGATGCAGCAACACTGTCCATAACTTCCCCAGTTCTCTACTAAAGCCATCATGAATTCCCTTGGTCTGTAATACTACAATAGACCAATCATGATACAGACAAAACTCATTACTATATAACTGTTTCACAGTATTGTTTGGGCTTATTGAAGTCTCTTTCATTCTATTTCAATTAGCTTTGCAAATTTAAAAAAATCAATCTTGTAGAAATTTTGTTAAGCCTACAAAATGCGTAGACTCTGTTCCTATTTAGCCACCTTCTACAATATCTCCCCACCTGCTTTTACTGATCCCTATCCCACTAAGTTTAGAACAAAATCATCTGCCTGGAGCAAAAACAAATCAGTGTTTCCCTCCAAATATATATTCCCATGAAACCCAACAAAAATGGAATAGAATGTAGCAGCCAAGAGAATTAACATTATTTTAGGTCTACAGATAGATTTTCATTAATGCAGTTTTTGAAATCCTTTAGGTCTATCCTGATTTCTTTTAGGCCTGGGGCAAATGAGCATATACTTATTTTCATGGCTGATTTAAACCTGTGAATTTCTCCCAGTTCAATTTCCTTTCCTTGCTGAAGCAATCATCATGGCAAGCATGTGAGGCAATAACAAAATTTTCAGATAAGCTTATACTTTTAAAATCATCTCTTGGTTTGGGACATATTTGACTCTTGAGCCTTGCTACATTCAATAGCTACAAATATCTTACTTTTTACCTCTTTCATAGCCAGCATATTTGAAAACTTTTTCTTGGCACAATCAATAAAATATTAAATTCTGCAAAAACAAAAGCCCCACATCTTAAAAGGCAAAGATATATTTAACTTTGTATAATAAATAGCTAAAGTTGTATTTAGCACAAATATTCTAGTTATATACTTATGTAAAATGTGGTCAATGGTTCTAACCCAATGGAAATATGCATTTCAAATTTGAATAATGTGACCACTGTCCAGGCTTCATTATTAGCACTAATCTGGACCTAGCTACAGAACTTCAGAATAAAAAAGGAACCTCCTTCATTTCAAATGATGTGGAATAAGAATCTCTGACAATATCTGTACGGAGTGGTAATCCACCCAATTGAAGACTTTATAGGGTAGGAACCCTTATTACTTGATGGAACCAATTCTACTTTTGGACAATCTAATTGTGAGGAAGTTTCTCACTTCATTGAACCTAAATTTGTCTTCTTACAACTTCAGTTCATTGTTCCTGTGTAACATGTGTAACACAGATGACCCTGGCCTCTGCCACATGAAAGCCAGTTGGCTATCTTTATTCTGATTCATTTATACTAACGATTAAAGCATAGTCCTTAAATGGAAAATGATGTAGTGTAAAGCCTTACTATCCAATGGAAGGCTTACAGTGTGAGTTGTTAGTTTGTGATGGGAGCAGTATCCTAGACTTTTCCTCTCAGGCTAGTTTTTCCTTAAAAGATATTGGAACTGTCCTTAAGATTTGATTCACTCAGGAGACTAAAGTTAAGGCTGCTGAAATCACTTCCTGGTCACCTGAATACAAAAGATCCATGAGATAGGCAGTCCTCAGAGGTCGAGGAATTTCCATTGGATGAATCAAGTTATGGTACCCTTAATATATAGTCTTGCTGAAGAGCCTTCCTTTGCTATGGGTAAGCAAGTGTTTTTTGCCTGTTTGTTTCTTTAATGAACTGTTGAAGAAGTTATATCTTATTTCATTATAATATTGGACTTAAACTACCAGGAGATTGACTTGGGCTTAGCCTAAAATGTAGGAAAAGTTTCAGTAAAAGTAAAATTAACTCATATAATTGAGTTGACTCTATTCCTTAAACAAAATTCCCATATTATCTGAGAACTTAATGGCCTCACTATGATCAAATGCAAAAGGTTTTTTGGAAACCTTGTAACAGAAGATATTATAGGACTTCATATAATGAAATATTCTATTCAAAATCTGAAATATTTGTTATATTATATAACTAATTATTTCATTTGACTAGTGCTTCAACTTAAATTTCACTTCAGAAATTACAAAATTATTAAAAGAGAATTCCAAAATGGTTTCAAAAGTTAATAATAATTCTATGAAAAAATTCATAGTTGATCACCTCAGAAACGAATATCGCATCACATAATATTATATATTTATAATTTTTAAGTAATTCTGGTATACTTATTTTATGATCCTTGAGAAAAGGTACATTTTAAAAATATTTTATAAAAAATACAGTGGAATCAATAAAGTAACAACAAAAATAAATAGCAAACAATGCTATTCTACCTACCTTTAATGTGATACTATAATGGCCAACTCTATTTGCTTTTATCCATTTTCTTGAATGTGGATTACCCAGGAATTCTACATGATACTGTTCAACATTTCCATCAAGGTCACAGGTCACATATTCCCCCATTAAAGGATCAAGACAAAGTATGGCTGGCCAACTTTCAGGGAGAAAAAAAATTAATTGTTTAGAAATTATTCTTCTTCAGAATGCAAATATCATGTTGATAACATGTTTAACAATTATATATGAAAATTTCTCCTTTAAGTTCTAATGATTTTTACAAAGTTTAAAAATATCATAATATCTTTTAAAACAGAAATATTTACTTTGTGCATCTAACAAAATATACAATTTATTGATTTAGGTTTAATATAGTTTTCTTAAAAGTGAAAATTAGGGGGCAGCTGGGTAGCTCAGTGGATTGAGAGCCAGGCCTAGAGACGGGAGGTCCTAGGTTCAAATCTGGCCTCAGACACTTCCCAGCTGTGTGACCCTGGGCAAGTCACTTGACCCCCATTGCCTACCCTTACCACTCTTCTGCCTTGGAGCCAATACACAGTATTGACTCCAAGACGGAAGGTAAGGGTTTAAAAAAAAAAAAAAGTGAAAATTAGCATAATGCTTGGCAATAAAATTAGAGTTTGAAGTCCAATGCAACTTTCTTTTACATCATCATAAAATTTTTCAACAAATTGTATTTCAAGTTCTTCCATGAGGTCTATATCAAAAGCTCTATGCAAAGTGCTCGACATATTTTAATTTATTGATGAGGTATAAATTTTCCACATCCTGAGATGAAAAGGATCAAATGAAAGAGAAATTGTTAATATGGCCAATTTAAGCTCTAAATAGTATAAAATATTAATGATTGGGAAAATAAGAGATAAGACTACTAGACAGAGAAGCTTACAAGATGATTCAGGATAAAGAACTGTATCAGGGTAACAAGGGATTGATAATCCTTAGACATCCTTTAATGATATCACTATGGAATCTAACTATAAAGGCAATCCAGTTAGAGCTTGACATTTTCATATTACCACTCTTCTTTTCTCCCCTTGTGAAAAATTATAGGCTGCCCTATATGCCACAAAGCAAATCCTCAAACATCCTCTAGAATAGCCCAGGCCTAGAAACAAGGTATATAAGAAAGAAAATATCTTTCAAAGCTAAAATTCTTTAAGAAATTTGAAACTTAGAACTTCTTGTATTCTATTTCCATTTCTATCTTTTCCATGACTTCCTTTTCCTGTCCATTTTTCTTCTTTTCTGTTTTGTTTTATTTTTTATGAATCTACAAGAAGGGAGTATCTGCCATAAGTACTTCTGCCTGAAAAAAAGTGAAATGCTGTCCTCTTCTGGAGCTCACCTAGAATATGATAACTGTCTTGAAATGTAATGTAAAAGAGAAAGTGTTTTGTGCTTTGACTTCAGAAGGCAGAACTAGAAAAAATGGGTAGAAGCTGTAGACAGATAGACCTGATATTGAAGAAACTTCCAACAAAAACAGGCTATCCAAGCAGAATTGGTTGCCCTAGAGGAGGCAAGTTCTGCTCCACTTCTATTTAGAATTCTTCAGGCAGAGACTGCATGGTCACTAGTTGAGGAGACTTTAGAGAATTTTTTTTACAGAGTAGAATAATGAGCTCTGATGGGTCTCCCACCTGAGAAGCTATGAGAACTGAAGAACTCTGAATATTAGTGGAGGGAAAAAACTCCAACCTGGCAAATTAGTTGCAGTTTCATTTGTTAGGCTTACTTCCTAGGCATATTGGAAGGTATGAAAAAACCTGACTATTATCATTACAATTGTACAGACCCATAAATATTCAAAGTATGCCTGATTATACATGAAAACAAAAACAAATTTTAAAATAAGTAAAAAAAGCAAACTGGAGTAGCCAAGTGGTATCATGGATATAGTGTCAGAAGACCTGAATTCAAACAGCTTCAGACACTTAATTACTAGCTCTACAATCTTGGGTAAGTCACTTCACTCTTTGCCTCAGTTCCCTCATTTATAAAATGAGCTGGAGAAGGAAATAACAAAATATTCCAGTATCTTTGCCAGAAAAACCCCAAAGGGGGTCACAAAGAGTCAAAGACAATTGAAACGACTGAATAACAACAAAAAGAAGCAAATTGGATTGAACTATAATTTTTTTTTTGTGAGACAAACAGACTTGCCCATGATCAGTAAATGGCTGAGTCTGGATTTGAATCCTGGTGTTTCTGTCTCCAAGCCCATCTACTTTGTGCCATCTACTGTGGCCATCTCGCTGCCCCTATAACATTTATTTTTAATGATACTCTTTGAAGAACATATGTGATAAAATGATGATATAATAATAATGATAGCTAGGATTTACATGGCATTTTAAAAGGAAGTATTATCTCATTTGATTCTTATAACAACTATAGGAGGTAGGTACTGTTATTTTCCACACTTGACAGATGAGAAAACTGGCAAAGTGATTTGCCTGGTGTCACAAAGGTAAATGTCTGAAACCAGATTTTGGACTCCCTATTTTATAAGTCCAGTGCTCTATTCACTGTAATATTTTATTACCTAGTAATAAAAGTTCAAGTTTGAAGCAAAACCTTTTAATGACACACCTCTAATAATTTCCTCCAACTTATTCTATACAGATATTATGCTATTATCTAGACCAGTGGTTCCCAAACTTTTTTAGCCTACCGCCCCCTTTCCAGAAAAAAATATTACTTAGCCCCCTGGAAATTAATTTTTAAAAATTTTAATAGCAATTAATAGGAAAGATAAATGCACCTGTAGCCATCACCTCTCTCCTAGATTGCTGCAGCACCCACCAGGGGGCTACAGTAGTGCCCACTTTGGGACTCACTGATCTAGATGTTTCCATTTTATTTCCCCTATTAAACTGTAATCTTCTTGAAAGGAGGGTCTATGTTTTGTCTTTGTATCCCCTAACTCTCAGCACACTGCCTGGCAAGTAGTAGGTACTTAACGAATGTTTATTGACTGATCAATATCATTTTAGAAGAAAATTCTATATAAGGCAACATATATTCCAGATAAGAGGATTTACATTTGGAAATCACAAAATGACCTCATTAGTTAGTTTCAACTATGAGACAATCTCATGAAGGACTTTGAGGACAGGATAATAATGATATTCCAAATCATTGACATTTCACAGAAAATACATTGATTTGCCTTTAAGTATTTGCTTGTCCTTGCAAATATCAAAATTCTTAATGTTTCTTCCTAAATATATTATTTAAAACTAAAGGACTCGAGTAAATGGAATTAATATCTCCAAAAATGCCACTTTTGTCAAAAACACTATTACAAAAACACTCTAGGACAGAATGCTGATCTTGAATTTATGTAATGCAAGTACTGATGTAAGAGAAAGAGCCCTGAATTAGAAGTCCTAAGATTTGGTTCTATATCTTTCTATGACTTTGAGAAAAATACTTAACCTGTCTCACATTTAGTTTCCTCATTTGCCAAAGTACAGGGTTGAGTTAGTTCACATTTCAGTTCTAACATGATTCTGCATGTAACCTAGGATTCAAGCCTGGGGCATTTTGTAAGACTCTCCTTACTGGTGGAAAGATGATTACTCAAAATTGTATGAATGAATGATGAACAGAGTTGCCATGAGAGCATGGAAGAGCATATATGGTTTCTGACTAAGAGAGTGATGGTGGAGAGAGACAGAGAAGCAAAAGACATGTGGAGGAGTTAATACCTTGATATATTCCTGATTTTCAGCTTCCTTCCCTATAGATTTTGAGTTATTACTCTTTGGGAAAGGTCAGAGATTTTAGGTTGAACTGAGATATCTTGTTTCCAGTAGAAAAACTTATTCAATCTGTATATTGTCTGATATATAATAAATTTTTAATTTCTCTGCTTAAACAAATGAGTTTACTATACATTTTTGTGATTATCTTTTGATTAGCATTTGGTAAGAATGGATTATGCCTTTAGATATAATCTTGGGGGGCAGCCTTTCCATTTTAACAGATAATGAACAGGTCAGAATATTGAACCTATCATTTCCCCCACTAACAATCTTTAGTGGGGAAGACAGATATAATTGTAATAATGTAAACCTCTCTCCAAGGAAAGCAGAGTGACCAACCTAATGGTTTCAATCTCTTGCTGCCTTCCAGGTAAGAATCAAAGTCTGTCTTGGAGAGGAATGAATGAGGTTTTAGAGACAGCCAGAGGTATTTAGACATATCTTGTGTGTATAAACATAATCTACATCAGCAACAAACACATACCTTACATGTTCTGGGTGAATTTTCTACTATTCATTTCACTGCTTTGTAAAACTTAACAATGATAGAAATGTATCAGATAATTCAGCTTTAGAAATTCCATGAATCATTCTGATGTCTAAGTTATTGTTCAGATAATTAGTCAGGGGGAAGCAATTATTAAAGCTAAAAAGCTAGAAGGGAAGGATATCAATTTCAGTTTGATAAAATCTTAAACTGTTAGATTTGAAATCTACATATCTCAAACATTTAAAATCTATACTATTGGTCAAACTTGGTTATTATTAACTCTACTACTACCTAGGCATGTGATTTTGATAAAGTAAAAATCTCTTGGGTTCTCAATTTCTTCATATGTAAAATAAGACAAAAATTATATCTTCTAGGTACAAATAGCTACATAATTCTTTAATGGTTATTAGGAGTAGGAGAAAATGAAGTTACAGTGTATATTGTATGAAATTATTGGGTGTACAAATAAACCTACAGTAAATATATAAAGACTAAATTAATAAGCATTTATTAAATACCTACTATGTGTCAGGAATTGTGCTAGAAACAATCCTTACTTTCAAGTAGCTTACATGCTATTGGGAGAGTCAATAAAGAATCTAAGATGTTAAAAATCCTAAATCCATATATAATGGGGGATTTCTCATTAAGAATACAGTGGTTGGAGGCAGTTAAGTGGTGTTGTGAATAGAGCAATAGGGTCTGAAGTCATGAAGCCTTGAGTTCAAATTTAGGTTCTGACAATCTGTGCAATCCTGGCCTAGTCACTTAATCTGTTTTCCTCAGTTTCCTTAACTAAGAAATTGGGAAAATGTTAGTACCTACCTCTCAGAGTTGCTGTGAGCATCAAATGAGATTATATATTTAGCTGTTTAGCCTGACACATAGTTAAGTGCTTATTAAATTCTTCTTCCTTTTCTGCCTTCCTTTGCCTACTGGCAATCTACATAGAGTCTTGGTGAGCCTTCCAGAAATATGTGACGGTATCTAAGAATGATTCTCAAACTCAGTATGCACAGGTATCCTTAATGAAAATTTTTTCCAATTAAATGTAGAAATCATTTTTCACAATTGTTTTCTGACATTTTTTATTCATATTCTCTCCCCCACTTCATCTTCCCAAGGAGGTAAATAACCTAATATAGATTATATCAGTTCTTTCATGCAATACATATTTCCATATTCTTCACACCATGGCAGAAGACATATGTCACACATAAAATAAAAATTATGAAAGAAATAAAGTGAAAGATGGCATGCTTTGGTCTGCAGACAGACTCCCAACAATTCCTTCTTTGGCTGTGTATAGCACATTTTACCATGGATCCCTTATGGATATCTTTGTAATTTGCTTTGCTGATAATAGTTTAGTTTTTAACAGTTGATCATCATATAATATTTCTTTTACTAAATATAGTGTTCTCATGATTCTCTGCATTTTGCTTTGCATCATTTCGGGTAAGTCTTTCCAGGTTTTTTTTACTCATTCATCATTTTTTACGGTATAATACTATTCCATTTCAACTACATACCACAACTTGTTCATCCATTCCCCAAGTGATGGTCAATCCTTCAATTTCCAAATTTTTGCCACTAGAAAAAGAGCTGCTAAAATATTTTGATAACGGTAGGTCTTTTCTCCATATCTTTGATCTCTTTGGGTTGTCGACCCAGTAATGGTATTGCTGAGACAAAGGTTATACATAGTTTGATGGCCCTCTGGGCATGGTTCCAGAATGCTCTCTAGAATTGCTGTTAACAGTTCATAATTCCACCAACAGTATATTAGTTTTCCAATTTTCCCATATTTATCATTTTTCTTTTCTGTCATGTTAGCCAATTTGATAGGTTTGAGGTAGTATTTTAGAGTTGTTTTCATTTGCATTTCTCTTATCAATAGTGATTTGGAGCATTTTCATATGACTATAGATGGTTTCAATTTCTTCATCTGAGAACTGCCTGTTCATATTCTTTGACCATTTATCAATTGTGGGATGCTTTTCATTCTTATAAAATTAACATAGTTCACTATGTATTTGAGAAAGGAGGCACTTGCTACAAAAATTTTCCCCAATTTATCATTTCCCTTCTAATTTTTGTTGCTTTAGTTTTGTCTACATAAAAACTTTTAATTTAATATAATCAAAATTATCCATTTCATTTTTCATATCTTGTCTGGGCATAAATTCTTCCCTTATCCATAAGTTTGACAGACTAACTTTTCCATATCCTCCTAATTTGCTTATGATGTCATCCTTTATTTCTTGATCAAGTATCCATTTTGAATTTATCTCAGCATATGGTGCGAGATGTTGGTCTATGCTTAGTTTTATTATGATAAACCTGGTATTATGAGGGTCTGAAGCTGAGTAAAGTGGGTGAACCCCAAGTGAAACACTTAAGTTATAGTAGTGAAACACAAGGGACCCCCATAGCAATAGATGTTGTTAAGATATGGCGAATGTGCTGAACCCAACTTCAGATATAACAGTGTCCCAGAATAGCCAGCCAAATAAAGAATCTGTTGTTAGATTTATACAGATACTTTACTAACTGAATCTCTGGTCTCAGTTGGATAATGCTAGATTGACTGTGAATTATACTTTACTACAAATGGCACACTTCTCCTCTTCCCTAAATATCCGAAAAATATAATCACTAAGCCCTAAGATTAGAGATGACACCAAATTTAAGGTAAGTTTGAATATTTAATGCTAACAGGCTTAGGAGAGAAGCAGGGTAAAGACTGGGAAGGAAGGAAACAGGAAGTCCTTATGTAACTAAGGCTAATGACGCTAATGATGATATTTGGATTGTGATGGTCAGGTTTACCAGTTAACCTAAATCAGGTTACTTTGTTGTCAGATGTTGTTTCTTCTTGGTGATTAAATCAGGATCAGGTTATTCAAGATAAGGTTAACATAGGATCAGGGATGGTGAAACTGGTTGATGTAGGTTGCTGGTAAATTAAGTTGACCTATGGCCTACCCTTACCAAAAGCCCACCCGCTCTAAACCCAATCTCCAAATTGAGATCTCTTCTCAGTTCAAATCCTTCCTTATATACCTGAGCCTTGGCACCTGCCCCCTCCTGCCGGGCTCAGTACATTCTATATTCTAATCAGGTAACTGTACATCATCTTGATTTCCACATTGCTGTGCAATTTATAATTACAGATTTTGCCATACTGCTTGTCAATTTTCCTAGCCATTTTTGTCAAATGGTAAGTTCTTCCAAGAGCTTGAATCTTTGAGAGTCAAACACTAGGTTATTATGAACATTAACTATTATGTTTTGACTACCTAACCTATTCTATTGATCAACTACTCTGTTTCTTAGCCAAAGCCAGATTGTTTTAATGATTGCCACTTTATAATATAATTTGAGATCTGATACAGCTTCCTTCATTTTTTTCATCGATTCCCTTCATATTCTTTCTTGGTCTTTTTTTCTTCTAGATGAATTTAATTTTTCCTAGCCCTATGAAATAATTTTGGAGTAGTCTAATTGGTATGACAAAAAATAGGTAAACTAATTTAGGTGAGACTGTCAGTTTTATTATATTGGCCTAGCCTATCAATGAACAATTAATGTTTTTCCAATTGTTTAGGTCTGACTTTATTTGTGAGAAAAGTGTTTTGTAACTGTGTTCACATGCATATTGGGCTTGTTTTGGTAGATATATTTTCAGGAATTGTATGTTACCTATAGTTATTTTGAATAGGATTTCCTTTTCTACCCTTGTTTTACCCCTGATCTTGACTTTTGTTCATTTTGTAATTGATATGGTCAATTATGCTAATCGTTTTTCTAATATTGAACCATCCTTGCATTCTTGGTATAAATCCAAACTGGACATGGTGTATGGCTTTTGCTATATAATCAAATCACCTTGCTAGTAGTTTATTTAAAAATTTTGCATCAATATTCATTAGGGATGATGGTCTTAGTTTTCTTTTTCTGTTTAATCTCTTCCTAGGTTATGAATCAGTACCATATTTGTGTCAAAAAATGAATTTGGAAAGATTCCTTCTCATATTTTGCCAAATACCTTATGTTGTATTGGAGTTCATGGTCTCTGAATGTTTGGCAGAATTCACTTGTGAATTCTTCTGGTGCTGAAGCCTTTTTCTTAGGGAACTCTTTGTTGGGTTTTTCTAAATTATTATTTAGATATTTATTTTTAAATTTTATTTTACTTTTCCCCAATTACATGTAAAAACAGTTTTCAAAAATTTAAAAAGAATTTTGAGTCTCAAATAATCTCTTTCCCCACCCCGCCCCCCAACTCCTGAGGCAGTAAGTAGTATCCTATAGATTTTATGTGTATAATCATGTAAAACATTTTTCCATATTTATCCTCTTGTAGAAAGAGACAAACAAAAAATTAAGAAGCTGAAAAAGTTTGCTTTGGTCTGGATTCAGACTCAATCAATCAGTTCCATCTCTGGAAGTAGATGGTATATTTTTATCATTAGTCCTTTGGGATTGTTTTAGATCATTGTATTGCTGAGAAGAGCCAAGTCATTCACAGTTGTACATTGTATAGTATTCCTGTCACAGTGTACAATGTTCTCCTGGTTCTGTTCCTTTCACTCTGCTTCAGTTTGTGTAAATCTTTCCAGAGAGAGCTCCTTCTGCTCGTCATTTTTATACCACAATAGTATCCATTACAATCATATACTATAACTTACTCAACCATACTCCAATTCATGGGTATCCCCTCACTTTCTGATTCTCTGCCACCACAAAAAAAGAGATGCTTTAAATATTTTTGTACATAACGGTCCGTCCCCTTTTTGTTTTTTATCTTTTTTGGATATAAACATATTAATGGTGGTACTAGGTCAAAGGGTGTATGGTTTTATGACCTTTTGGGCATAGGTCCAAATTGCTCTCCTGAATGGTTGAATCAGTTACAACACCCCCATCAGTGTATTATTGTCTCAATTTCCCCACATCCCCTCCAAGTTTTGGCATCTCCTTTGTCATTTCCTTGCCATAATATTCAGTGCTTTAAGTGTGGGGTGGTACCTCAGAGTTGTTTTAATTTGCATTTCTCTAATTAATAATGATTTAGAAAAATTTTACCTGACTATAGAGAGCTTTAATTACTTTGAGAATTGCCTGTTCATATCCTTTGATCATTTGTCAAATGGGGAGTGACTTATATTTTTATACATTCAACTCATTTCTCTAGATTGTGTTGTTTAAAATTATTCTAAGCCCTGGGAGACAACTCCCTGCTACAACTTCCCCTGACACCTCCCACTTCCTTTGAGGGAGGATGTTGGAGAAAGTATAAAAGAGAGTTTTGGTGCCTTTTCACTCTCTCAAGCCCAGAGGCTCTTGGCTCTCTCTTGAGCCCTGAGGCTGTTCTCAATCCAGAGGTTCTCAACCCTGGAGAAAAGAGTGCCTACAGGAGGAGACCCTGTCCCCCTACCTAACTTTTCCCTTTCAAAATCTAAATAAAACCTAGCTATTCTACAATAAGTGCTACCTGATCTTTATTGAGCTCCAAAGAGCTCAGGTCAATTTCTCCTCCAGGGCTTGGGGGCTACCCCAGCTTCCCTACCTTCCTTTCCTTTCCTTTCCTCTGGCTTTCCCTTCCTTTCCCTTCTTTCTCTTATCCTCCCTTTCCTCCCTTCTTTCACCTCACAAGGTATTTAAGGAATGAGGTCTTTATTAGAGAGATTTATAAAAAGTTTTTTGCACCATTATGACTACTGTCTATTACTCTCCATCTTATTTACCCATTTTTAGTTTCTGACTACCACTTCCCCCAATTTTCCCTCTTTTCTATCAGCCCCACCCACCTTCTCCTATCCCCTTCCCTTCCTACTTTCTAGTCAGGTAAGACATATTTTATACCCAATTGATTATGTATGTTCTTCCCTCAATAAGGCAATTCCAATAAAAGTAAGGTCTGCATTCTCTCCTCCCTACCTCCCCCATTTCCCCTTCCACAGTAAAAGCTCTTTCACGCCTTTTTTATATGTGATAATTTACCTCCATTCTATTTTTCCTTCCCCTTCCTCCTAATGTATTCCTCTTTATTATGCCTTAATTTCTTTTCTATCATCCCATCATAATGAACTCACATCCTTGACCTCTATCTATATATACTTCTAACTGCTCTAATAATGATAAAGTTAAAAAAAATTATAAAGTTCTTAGGAGTTACAAGAATCATCTTCCCATGTAGGTAAGTAAACAGTTTAAGTTTATTAAAAGTCTTTTGATTTTTTTCCATGTTTTTCTTTTCAATCTTTTTTTGAGACTTTACTATGAAAGTCAAATTTTCCATTCAACTCTCATCTTTTCATCAGGAAAATTGGGAAGTCCTCTATTTCATTGAATAGTTATTTCCCTCCTGAATGTTTATACTATTTTTCTGGGTAACTAATTCTTGGTTAAAGTTATAGCTCTCTTGCCCTCTGGAATATCCTACTCCAGGCCTTCTGATCCTTTAATGTAGAAGCTGCTAAATTGTGTGGATATTTGAATTGCTTCTTTATGGTTAATTGCAATATTTTCTCCTTGACCCTTAAGATTTGGAATTTGGCTATAATATTCGTGGGAGTTATCATTTTGGGATTGCTTTCAGAAGGTAATTTGTGGATTTTATTTCTATTTTACCCTCTAATTTTAGAATATCAAGTCAGTTTTCCTTTGTAATTTCTTGAAAGATAATAAATAAGCTCTTTTTTATCATTGCTTCAAGATAGTGCAACAATTCTTAGATTATCTCTCCTGGATTTATTTTCCGGATCAGTAGTTTTTCCAATGGGATATTTCACATTATCTTCTCTCTTTTTTTCATTCTTTTTACTTTGATTTTTTCTCGATGTCTCATGGAGCCATTAGGTTCTACTTGCCCAATTCTAATTTTTAAGGCATGATTTTTTAAAGATATGTTTTTTTCTTGAGTGATCTTTTGTACCTTCTTTTCCATTTGGCAAAATTTGCCTTGTAAGAAGTTTTTTTTCCTCCTCAGTGCATTTTCGTATATCTTTTTCCATTTGGCTAATTCTGCTTTTTGTTCTCTTCATTTAATTTTTGTGCTTCTTTTACCAATTGCCCTATTCTATTTTTTAAAGTATTGATTTCTTCAGTATTTTTGTACCTCCTTTACCAAGCTGCTGACTATTTTTTTCATGATCTTCCTGTATCACTTTCATTTATTTTCCCAATTTTCCTTTACCTCTCTTATTTGATTTTTTAAATCCTTTCTGAGTTCCTCCATTAAATCTTTTTGGGCTTGAGAGCAATTCATATATTCAATTCAAATACACAGCTGGAGATGGAATGGATCTTGAAACAGCCCAGGAGAATGTTGGATGTTTGGAATGTGGAGGAGGGGCCACAGAGGAGGGAGAGTTTCTCAACTGTCACTTCACTCCTGACCTGACAGGGAACCAGAAAGGAAGGGAGGTTGGGATTTGGATGGATCTTGAGTGAATCTTGCTCCTTTGTACCCTTTTATCAGAGATTATCTGGAAATCACCACTACCTACATCAGTTTCTACAAACTTCAATTTACCATCCAAGAAGACTTTTGACACAAAAGTCTCCAGTTTGACTCAAGAGTTCAGATTCCCAGGGGGAGTGGATTTGGAGGATTTTTCCCAGATCCTGCTAATTCATTTATCCCAGTTACTTCCCTCTTATATTAGTTTAGAGATCAATGATAGGAGGTTGTAGGGGGAAGAGGGTCAGCTACTGAGACCAAGCCTCAGAAGAAGTCCAGTGGTGTTCTCTCGGGGAGAAGACTATAGTTGTTAGTGAAACTTATTCCCTTCCCCTCTAACCTTGATCCCCAAATACCCTTTCCCTTGAACACTGAATTCCTTTATTTTTTAATAAATCCTTCTTAGTTTGTTAGTCATAGCTTGGAGCAGTTACCTTGAGGGTGGGAGGTGACATTTGAGGGACTGAAGGGAAGTCAAGTACAAACTCCATCTTGAAGGGAAAAAGCTGTTTGAACAGGACTCTGGGGGGTAGGGGTTGTCCTAGTATCAGTGGTACTGAAGATGGGACCCAGTCCATTAGGATCTCATCTTCCTTCGAATATCTTCCTTCAACAACCCCACTACAGTCTTTCCTTTCTGGGGAGCCCCTTTGAGGATTACACCCTTTGAGGTCTTCCCAATGGGGGGGGGGGATGAGGAGTCAGCTACTTTGGCCCATTGATATCTATCAAATGGGATGTTCAGTAACACACCCTCTACCTCATCAAGACCCCCCTCCTACATATTTCCTCCTTTGTTATATCTGAGTAATTTATATTTTTGTAAATACCCATTTATTCCACTTAGATTGTCAGATTTCTTGGCATATAATTGGGCAGAATAACTCCCAATATTTGCTTTAATTTCTTCTTCCTTGGTTGTGAATTCACCTTTTTCATTTTTAACACTAGTAATTTAGTTTTCTTCTTTTTTTAAATCAAGTTAAGCAATGGTTTATCTATTTATTTTTTCATAAAATCAGCTCCTTCTCTTATTTATTAATTAAATGGATTTCTTACTTTTAATTTTATTCATCTCATCTTTAATTTTCAGAATTTCCAATTTGGTCTTTAATTGAATATTTTAATCTGTTACTCTTTCTTCTTTTTTTAAATTGATGTAAGCATTTAGAGATATAAATGTCCTCAACTACAGCTGAATCCCACTTTTTAGTATATTGTCTTGTCATCATTTTCTTTAATGAATTTGCTTATTGTTTCTATGATTTGTTCTTTGATCCATTTATTCTTTAGAATAAGATTATTTAGTTCCCAATACATTTTTAGTCTTTATGCTGCCCTTTGCTGAATATGATTTTTATTACATTATAGTTTGAAAGGGGTGAATTTAATATTTCTGCTTTCTACATTTGGCTGTAAAGTTTTTTGCCCTTTATTGTTATGAATAATATTGATATAGATGGATATATTCAAAATATTTAATAGTTTATTTAAAGCCATATTGGTAATTAAGCCATGTGCCTGCTAAGATCTAATTCAAATTGTGCGCTATTACCTTCTGCCTACCTGGCTTGTTCCGCAGGAAAGAGAGAGTACCAATCCCAGTCTCCCTATTTAAGTTTCTGTTTACATTGTATTGCTTCACCACATAAGGGCAGGAAGCCCATTGAGTCATGGGAAATGTAGTTATCATGTCCCCTAAGCGTCCACAGGAAGTTTATATCATGGACCTGAATATTAAGGCTTAATGAACCCCAAATTTCCAATAACACATTCCCCCCTGAAGAGCATTGAGAGACTGGTCTCCTCGAATACTCTTGTAAACAGAACTAACTTTTAAATTACAGAAATTTGGGGATAAAAAGAGAAGAGGACAAAAAACAATGAACCAATTTTGTCAATGCTAGGCCCATTGACAAAAACCAATTAGGGGCAGTCCTCTTTAGCATACAAGTGTACATTTAAAACAAATGCATTCAACTCCCCATAGTTCAATCAACTGCACCCCAAAGTTCAATTTGGATCTTCATGATCCAGTGAAGGCTCTTCAGGCATCTTCATGGTGCCTTCTCCAAACAGGTTTGTTGTCTGGATTCTGGGGAGATGGCAAATTTCTTATCCTAAAATTACTCTCAAATAATTTAAACTTTACATTATAGATTATAAAACACACATTCCCTTCTGAGGAGAATTTTACATTTCCCCCTGAAATTATTCCTAAAAGAGTTCAAATTGGAGGAGTTCCGGGAAGATGGTGGCTTAGATGGAGTGAATCTTAAAACCTCCGCACCCTTACACACTGAGATAGAAAACAATGCACTTTGAGAAGAAAGAGGACCAAATCAATGGGACAGAGCAGGGGGAATCCTACTGCAGCACAATTAAAGAGGTACACCAAGAAAAAGGCTTCAATTCTTGAACTTTCGGGTCTGACGGCATAGAAGGGGAATCCCAGGACGCCTCCCCCATGTGCTGTGCAGAGTCTCCAGTGGCCCAGGAAATCTCAGGGCCAGTGGGTGCACCGGTCGGGAGAGAAGACCTTGCTGGCACCGGACTCGGGGAGTTAAACACAGGCACTGGAGAGGTGACTGGAGGAGAAAACCAGAGAAACACAGCAAAAATGCCTGGAATCTTAGAGAGAGCCAAACCCCAGACTGCAGACAGCTTGGCTTCCTCATACCAAGATAGAGAATGCAGGGCTTCAAGAGGAAAGAAAACCAGATCAAATACAGCAGACAGCACAGAGGGACCCCACTGCTGGAGAGCTCAGTTCAGCAAAAAAATCTCCTTCTTGTACCCCCAAGGTTTTCTTGGTTTTTTTTGTTTGTTTGTTTGTTTTTCCCTCCTCTTGAGGTTTTAGCCTCAGGGCAGATTAAGCAGTAAGATTAATCCAATCAATACAGGATTAAGATTTCTTCTATACTTTAAGAACCTCAAGTATCTTAAATATTATAGACATCTTAAGTATCTCAATTATCACCTTCCAAGCTATGAATTTCCTCAATTCAATTTATTGAAACTCTTAAGTTTACACTTTATCTTTTTATGCTTCTCTTGAGTATCAAATTTGCTTGTTGAATTTTTTTTAAGCTCTGGGTTTTTGGTCAAGAATGTCTGGAAGTCCTCCATTTTTTTAAACATCTATTTTTTTCCCCTGGAGAGTTATGCTTAGCTTGGCTGAGTATGTAATTCTTCGTTGCCATCCTAGATCCTTTGTCTTTTGGAATATCCTATCCCACATCTTCTTGTCCTTTTACATAAAAGCTCCTAGGTCCTGTGTAAACTTGACTGTACCTCTATGATATCTGAACTGTTTCCTTTGACTATTTGTAGTAGAACTTTTTCCTTGGCCTGGGAATTCTGAAATTTGGCTATAATAGCCTTTGGGTATTCTATTTTGGGATCTTTTTCAGGAAGCAACAGGTGGATTCTTTCCGTTTCTAAATTTTCCTCATTTGAGAATATTAGTGCACCATTCCCTTATAATTTCTTATAATATGGTATCCATGACCCTGTTTTTTATCATGGCCTTCAGGTATTCTGATGATTCTTAGATTATCTCTTTTAGCTCTGTTTTCTAGTTTGGTAGTTTTTCCAGTGAGGTATTTCATATTTTCTTCTATTTTTTCATTCCTTTGATTTTTTTATTGTTTCTTGATGACTTATGTGTTGATTAGCTTCTATTTTCCTGATTCTAATTTTTATAAAATTATTTTCTTTGAGTTTTTGTGTTTCTTTTTCCATTCAGCAAATTCTACTCTTTAAGGAGCATTTGTTGTGGTTGTTTTGCTTCCTCTTCCATTTAGTCCATTCTAGTCTTTAAGGAGTTGCTGTCTTCAGTGTATTTTTGTGTTTCAATTTCCTTTTGGCCTATTCTAATTTTATGGAGTTGATTTCTTCATTGAATTTCCCCCTAGCAATTGAGTCTTTCTGTTAATTCTCTTATTATTTGATTTTTAAACTTATTTTCAAGTTCTTCAAGGGGGAGGGCTTGTTATCCTTTCACACTTTCCTTTGAAGTGTCACATGTTTCCCTTTTAGCCTTGTTGTCCTCTTCTGAGTTTGTACTTTGATCTTCCCAAACTTTCTAAGGTCAGGTTTTTTCTTAGTCTTTTGTTCATTTTTCTAGTTTTCTCCCCCATTATCTTATCTATCTGTTGAGGTTGTTTTCTGCTCCTGAGGTAGAGGAAGCAGTTGTCCCAATATTGCCAATTACTTTTCCTTGGTATGTGGAGTAGGCCTGGCTGCCTTTGTTTCCTGCAGAGTGTCTGTTGAGGGATGACATTTCTGGCTTGCTGTGGGAAGGCTTGACGTTGTTTTGCCCAGCTATATTCAGTTCCCTGCTGGTTCCCATTCTACTGCTTCTCTACCACTACCAAGTGGCTTAAGATAGGCTAATTCCCTGTTCAGTCATTTTATTGCTTCAGGCATTCTGCTGCTTTCCTGCCTTGGGTCACATGAAAGTGTGTTGGCCTAATGCTGCTCTGCCTTAGCTCCCATGCTGCATACCTGAGGTTGGATTCCTTCTTTCCCTATCACTTAGTTGTCTCTGACTGAGTAGCAGAGTATTGGGTTGGTCCGAGTTCTGCCAGTTCCCACAGATGCTGTGCTCCCCAAGCTACTTTCTCTTCTTACCTCAGTGAAGCATGTTCCTCCTACTTCCCTTTGATTTCAGGTGATTTATTATCTGTGTGTGGAGGGGTGAAGAGGGGATTCAGGCAAGAAGAGTATCTTTTACTCTGCTATTTTAGCTCCCAGTATGCAATTCCCACAGATATCATTTGATTATTTCTTTTTTTTTTAATTTTTTAAACCCTTAACTTCTGTGTATTGACTTATAGGTGAAAGATTGGTAAGGGTAGGCAATGGGGGTCAAGTGACTTGCCCAGGGTCACACAGCTGGGAAGTGTCTGAGGCCGGATTTGAACCTAGGACCTCCTGTCTCTAGGCTTGGCTCTCAATCCACTGAGCTACCCAGCTGCCCCCTTGATTATTTCTTGTTGGATTACTGCAAGATGCTCAAGTAAGAATGGGATATGTATTCAAAATAGATGAAAGTTTGCTATCTTCCCTGGTCATTTTCAAATGAAGAGAAAGAAATGCTCTGCTCTGCCAGATGAAGGAGCACTACCCTCCATTTAGTTACCATATGTCAGTGTATACTTCAAACTACTGCCTCTTTCTGTCTCTTATATTTATTCTTTCTCTTCTTTGGGGCATGAGGATTAGAGATAAATAAGGTTATGATCTGTGTTGCAAAAAGATCAGCAGAACAACCTGAGGTCCAGTTAAAATTTAGAATCTATGTCAGAAGTGGCCTTAAAAAGTGATCTCTTTGATCTAGCAGAACTGGGAGTAGACCTACAAACTAAGACCCTGTGTCCTGAAAACAAGGAAGCAATTTATCTAGCAGCTATGTCAAACACAGAAGTCAACTTGATGGGGAGAATACTTTGTGGCTGCCACTGTAAGTCTGAGCACATTCTCCTAGGGACCATGTACAGGAGATAGTTCAGCCCAGTTCCAATAAATATACCTTGTTACACTTTCTCATTAAATGTCCTTTTTACTTATTTAGCTATAAAAAAATTTTTATATTACTTCATTGTCTATGGTAACTTGCATCAAAATGTAGTTTCCCTAATTATCTCTTTTAACTGGGTCTATTTTGCTTTTGCTTGTCTGAGATCATGGTAGCTACCCTTGCCTTTTTAAATTCAGCTAAAACATAATAAAAATCTGCTCTAGCCCTTAATTTTTAAGTTTTTGTGTTTCTTTTTACTTCAAGTATGCCTCATGTAGACATCATATTGTCGGATTCTGGTTTCTAATCCATTCTGCCTACTGCTTCTATTTTATGGATGAGCTCATTCTATTCACATTCACAGTTATTATCACTAACTTTATATTTCTCTCCATCCCATTTTTCTTTTGTTAATCTTTCTCTCTCTTTTATCCTTTCTTACTTCCAAAGTCTATTTTGCTTCTGACCATTGCCTTAGTCTGCCCTCCATTTTAACATGTCCCTTTCCCATATCTTTTTATTCCTTTCCATTCCCATCTCCTTATTGAGTGAGATAGGTTTCTATACTCAATTCTCTGTGTGTGTGTGTGAGTCAGTGAGTGCGTGTACATATATATGTATGTATGTATGTATGTATGTATTCTTTCCTTTTTGGACCCATTCCTGATGAGAGATTCAAGAACAATTTGCTTCTACTGGCCCCCTCTACTGTAAAAGTTCTTCCTTGTGCACTCCCTTTATGTGAGATAAGTTCCCCAATCTACCTCTCCTTTCCCACTTCTCCCAGTATATATTTATTTTTCACCCCTTAGTTTTTTTTAGATCATCTCAACATGATCAACTCATATTTATGTTCTCTGTTTATGTAGTCTCTTTTTAACTGCCTAATGATTTTAACATTCTCAGAAGTTATATGTATCTTATTTCCATATAGGAATGTAAAGAGTTTAACTTAATTGAGTCCCTTATGATTACTCTATCTTGTTTATCTTTTTATGCTTCTCTTGAGTCTTGTGTTTAAATGTCAAATTTTCTATTAGCATAGTCTTTTCATCAGAAATGCTTGCTTAAAATCCTCTGTTTTGTTAATTATCCATTTTTCTAGTAGGATTATATTCAGTTTTGCTGAGATTATTCTTGGTTGTAATCCTAGCTCCTTTGCCTTCCAGAGTAAAATTCCCTGCTCCTTTAACCTAAAAATTGCTAAACCTAAATCTTTTATGAACCTGACTATGGCTCTATGATATTCAAATTATTTCTTTCTGGATGCTTGCAATATTTTTCCTTGGCCTGAAAGCTCTGGAATTTGGCCATAATATTCCTGAGATTGTTCATCTCTTTCATGAGGCAATCAATGAATTTTTTTTTCAGATTCTATTTTACCGTCTAGATCTAGGATATTGGAGTAAATTTCCCTTATGATTTCTTGAAATACGATAGCAAGGCTCTTTTTTTAAATCATGGTTTTTAGGGAGACTAATAATTCTTAAATTATGTCTCCTAGATCTGTTTTCCAGGTCAGTTGTTTCACCAATTAATCAGTTTACAATCTCTGGAGGGTTTTTTTTTCATTCTTTTGATTTTGTTTTATTGTTTCTTGATGTCTCATGAGCCCATTAGCTTCCATTTTCCCAATTCTAATCATTAAGGAATTATTTTATTCATTTAGCTTTTATAACTCATTTTCCACTTGGCCAATTCTGCTTTTTAAGTAGATGCTAATTGATATTCATAGGCAAATTAATTTTGAAAATATATTGACCAGTTATCTGAGATACAAACAATTGAAGGAGTGGGAAAAAGAGGGAGGGGTTTTTAGTTGGTGACTGATATTAAACAGAATACACTGGATGAGGACTTTAAAATAATAGTAATATACAGACACTGCATCCTTCAGGTTTAATTCCAGAACTCATAGGGAAGAATTAGCTTTCTTCTATTGGACCTGATCTGTCAGTGAAAGTTTTTGCTGTTGTCATAGTTGTGGTTCATTCTTCATTTCTGAAAAGGACCAGTGAAAAGGACGCATGAGAGTTGTCTTGAATTGATGAGTTATATTAAAGTAAGGCAGAGTTTTTTATGCTCGTTGATCTTAATTTAAATATAGAATCAATCATTTTCAAAGAACTAAACTGGAATTTGAAAAATTTAAGTTACTCAAAACATTTTAAAGAGAGAATAAATGTTATATATTGACAAATGTGAGTTATGAAAAGGAGAGTGAAATGTCTTACTGGTTTGACCATTTTCAGAACTCCTTGTTTTCTACACTAGGATAATCAGAATCATAGATATCTCTGCTGCTTATAAAACTAAATAAAGAAGACATAGGAATATTACAAAATTATCTCTTTGTATCTAAGTCATGGCTGTATTTTTTGTACTTCTTTCAATTTCTTACTTTCTATATAATTGGGAAATAATGGGAGACAGCTTAAGAAAATTTTGTGATGCCAAGGGCTGGCAAAGCAAGTGATAAGAGAAAAGCCTTATGAGATTCAGAGTAAATGTACAGAGGACTTCTGAGTCATGTGAACTTGGCACAAAGTGAAGAACTAGTCATTTTCTCAAAACCTCATGACCTCTCAAACCTCTCCAAATTATGCAAAAGGTAAACTGAATCTGTCTATAATCTAAAATGCTAAAAACCCTAATGAGGTAGCATCCTAATGAAATAATAGCAGAGAAGCTAATCCCTACTGCTTTGTTCACATATTTGACCTCTTCCCTCCCTCATAATCCCTCACAATCTGGCAAAGCTACCAAATAAAACGCATAGATTTATACTCTGTGACCAATCCAGCAATTGCCTTGCTATTACTATAGTCACTTCCAATGAACCATCTAACTCCAACACTATCCCTTTACCCCCACTCTCCTTATTCTGAGACAACAAGCAACAGAATCCACCTCTGCCCTGAAAGCTTTTCACCACCACTCTGTGTACAAAAAGTGAACACACAAGAATTTTGCTTTGCCACATATGTGGTAATGTCCTAATTAAAAGCAAAGTAATGTTCAATCTGAGAATGAACAAACTTAAGTGTTATACCATATGTATCTGAGGCTCCAACACAATTAACTGAAAGGGGACTAGCGTACTTTTGGTCAGTTCTGCCCATTCAGAAATCACTTGGGTATAAACTAAGGTCAGTGAAAAATGAATCTCCCAGTGTAGGACAAAGCTGAGGCTACTTTGAAGTTAAGCCTTCAGAGAATCTGCCATCAAAGGGAAAAAAGTCAGAAAATGAACGAAAGGAAATATGAAGGAAAACTGTCAGAAATGACCAAATATCTCAGGATAGAAAAAAACTCAAAACCTTGAATATGAGCAGATAAATCAATAAGGAAGATGTTCAGAAGAGAAAGAAAAATATGGCTTCCATATCATTTAAACAAGCCAAATGTCTCTAAATAGATATATCATGACACAAGAAAATGCATCAATTCCAATAAGACAAAGGACCTTATAGATACCCAGGACAATAACACACCACAAAAAAGATGTCCCAAAATAATTCAACAGAAAAAAAAGAATGTGAAAGCAGAATTTATTTTCTACCTAATAGAACTAATAAGCGGATTAGAAAAGCTTGAATTAACTATAGCAAATCTCACTAAGAAAAATAAAAGAAAATAGACCAAGAATAGAAACATATGAAAATGAAGGTTAGTGTTTTTGGAAGAGAAGCTAAAAAACAATAATGTTAAATGAATACATGATCTCCATATAAGCAAAAAAATGTATCTAAAATAGGATGCATATTAATATTAAAGATTAAAGGTCACCTAGAAGAACCAAAAAGATAAATAACCTTGAATATCATAGTGTAAGAATTAATATAAGATATTATAAATAGAAAGAAGTGCCAATCAAAAGAATATACAAGATGCCTCCAAAAAAATCTCCAATATATATAGTTGTTAAATTTAACAATTCCAATGACAAATTCTGCAATAAGCCTGGAGAAAGAACTTCAAATAACATAAAATTATACCATATCCAATTAATATGTTTCAAAGAGCAAAGGCTCTTAAGTTGCAGCCCAAGGTGATATACCCTGCAAAATGAAAAAAGATGGACATCAAAGTGTAAATTGAAGCATTCCTACAAAGAAAACCAGATATGATCAGAATATTTGCTCTCCAAACACACAGACAACAGAAATACAAGAATAGTAAATAGAACAATCAAAGGAGGTACAAATAATGAAATAAAAGGGGAAAAAGAGAAAGAGGAAACACCTATATGATTAAATATAACAACAAAAGTAGAAAATTAGAACAGAAGCATCATTAAGAAATTTCTTCCTAAAAGTACATGAGGATACAAGGGTTAAAAAAATCAAATAGAAGAGATGATGAAGGTACAGGTCTGAATCATCTACTAAACCTGACTACAGGAGAATATGTGAGGAGGAGGAGGAGGAGGAGAAAGATAGAAGAGGGTGAGGAAAGGAGGGAGGTCAGGAATGAAGGCTCTTACGGGTGAAGAGAGATACTCTGTGATGAGAAATGGGGACTTTGAGCTGGGTGTGGGATTGGGGATTTGGTGCCTGAAAAAGACCACTTGTCCTACCTCAGGAGGGAGGATAACAGCATTCTCAGGAGAAACTAGCACTTGGGAAAATAAGGAAGGAAATTTGAGGAAATTTTTAAAAAGAAATAATTAAAAGTCTGTAGATCAGTGATTTGGCTGCAAAATCAGGGATGTAGTGGGTTGCAGATTCTAATATTAGACAGTGTATTCTATTTCCTATGAAATATATAGAGAATAGATACAATTTAAAGATTAAATGTTTCCCAGAAGAACCAAACAGATAAAGAACCTTGGATACCATCATGCAAGAATATAAGAAGTTGTAAGTAGAAAAAAGTGCCAATCAAAAAAATACACAGATTGGGGGAAGCTAGGTGGCTTAGTGGATTGATAGCCAGACCTAGAGACAGGAGGTCCTAGGTTCAAATCTGGCCTCAGACACTTCCTAGCTGTGTGACCCTAGGGAAGTCACTTAACCCCATTGCCTAGACCTTACCACTCTTCTGCTTTGGATCCAATACACTGGTAAGGGTTTAAAAAAAATACACAGGTTGCTCCCGGAGTGGGTGAGGGGAATCTCTATGCTGTAATCTCTAAGACATATAGTGGTTAAATTTAAAGATTAAAAGAGAGAGACTAGATAATTATAGCAATCATGAAGCAGAAAAATAGGGGGGTCTAGAATAGACAAAAGGAGAGGATATATAATGAAGAGAATGAGAAAACCCCTCTCTGGAAAGGAGGAAAAAAATTAAAAATTTGAAAATTAATGAACAGGACTAACTAACTAATGAATAAGAGAAGAGGAAGGGAGAGCCTGCTTGGTTGAGAGAAAAAATGGGGAGGTGGGCAGATTCAAATAATCAGTTAAAAGCAAGAAATAAAAAGGAATTAATAAGTAAAACCCTAGAAGGAAAAGGACAATTAGTGAGAGAAGAATGAGGATGAGAGAAAGAGATCCATTGGGAATTATAACTGAAGGAATATTGTACTGTATTTACAAAAGAAAGGGACAAAATCATAACAAAATATTGGAGACAAATGGAGAAAAATATAAACATAACATAACTATAAATGTGAAAGGATTAAATAATCCAATAAAATGAAAAAGGTTGACAGATTAGATAGAAAAACAAAATCCTATAATCTGCTGCTTAGAAGAAACACATTTAAATAACAAAGCCATACCCAGAATAACTGAAGGAGTAGGAAAAAAATTACTACACAGTCAAGTAAATCCAAAAAAGCCAGAGTTGCAATCATGTTATAACAAAGCAAAAACAAACTTCCAAAGAAAAATAAAAAGGAATAAACAAGGAAACTACATGATGGTGAAAGCAACAACTGCTGACAAATTAACACTAGTAATAAGCATACATGCCAAATACTTTAGCATTAAAATTCATGAAGTAAGCATTAACTGGACTAAAAGAAATTGCAGGCAATTAACACAATGTAAACAGGAAATCTTAATATTCTTCTTCAGTTATAAGTCTAACAGAAATATAAATAAGGTAAAATAGGGAACTGAACAATTACTGGAGAGATTGGCATTAAAAGATATTACATCTTCTAAACAGGATGGCAAAAGAATATAAATATTCCTCATCATCACATGGAACTTTTACAAAAATTAACAATGTATTAGGGCACAGTGATATTGTTAGCAAAAGCAAAAATGCAAAAATAGTTAGCATTTCCTTTATGGCCTATAAAACAATTAAAATAATATTGGTTCAATGACCACAAATAAAAGATACAAAGCCAAATGGAGATTTAACAATAAAATCCTAAATAATAAGTAGGTGAAAAAAGAAATTAAAGTAATAATTATGTGAAAGAAAATTATAATGATGAAATAACGTAAGAAAATGTCTGGGACTTGGCTAACACAATCCTCAGGGGGAAATCATGTCTCTTTAGCATACATCAACAAAATAGCAAAAGAAATGATTAAAGAACTAAATATACACTTTTAAAAATCAGACAGCTCACAAATAAACTTAAAATAAGCAAACAAAAGAGATATAAAAAAGATAAGTTAGAAGCCAAAAAAACACATTGAAATGACAAAGCAACTAAAAGTCAGATCTCTTAAAGGACTATTAAAATCAATAACCTTCTAGCTAATATGTTTAAAGAGGGCAGAAATAAAATAAATAAAATAGCAAATGTGCTAGGTGAAATAAGAACAAAATGAGAAGAAACAAAAAGTCATCAAAACATATTGTACACCATTATAAAAAAAACAAAATTCAAAACACAAAAGAAACAGAATGCCTTCAAAAACATAAAATACTCAAACTATAAAAAGGTCAAATAGAAATCTTAACCCAATCTAAGAAAAGAAAATAGATCTAGCTACTATAAAGGAATTACCAAAAAAACATATCTTGATCAGGATAAGATTCACAGGAAAATTTTGTCACACTTAGAATTAAAGTTAGTGTTAATATTTCAAATATTACTCAGAATCTTTTTATGAATAAAATATAGTCCTAATACCTAAACTAGGAAAAGGTAAAAAACAGAAAGAAAATTATAGGTCAATATCATTAATGAACACTGATTCAAATTTTTTTTTCAATCTTGCCAGGGGTTCCAGGTTAAGATGGCAGCAGAGTAAAAAGCAGCTGCTTAACCTCTCCTAACCCACACATATAGGACTCCTCAGAAGGACATAAAAACAAATCCAGACAAATGAAGGGATCCCACAACAGGGCACAGCATTGAAGGTATGTGGAATTGGGGCATTTCCATGCCATAAAGGGGTGAAATAGCTCTCACTAAAACGTGAGCTGAACAACTCCCTCCCCCGCACACACACCATCTGCCAAGCCACCGCACAAGAATTAGAGCAAGTTTGGGGAACCCATTAAGTCCTTGACAGCTACCTGGGATCACCAGGGCCTGATCCTGAGAGCAGCAAGACTTAAGACACCAATAGGCTAAAGAACTTACGGACTTTGAATCCAGACCTTGAGCACAGGCGTGAACTCATTCTTGTAGGCAGATCCTGAGTGCAGGTGTGGACTTTGGGTGGGGACCTAGTGGAGAGGGGTGTATCTCTGTGGAAGTAGCACCCTGAGAATTTTAAAGGAGCTTCAGGCAGAGGAACAAGCAAGGGGACCACCAGGAAGCTTGACCCTGAGAACAACTAGACCTGCGACCTCAGGAGCCTAAAGAGCACAGACAGACCTGGGCTTGAGGATAAAGCTGAGAGGGTGCCCAGCTAACAATGGCAAGCCAGCCACTAGAACCCCAAAAGAGAAAGATCAAAAAGAAATCTTTAACACTCAAAAACTTTTACACTGAAAAAATCCAGACAACAGAGCAAACAGCAGAGAAAAAACAAGGAATCATATCCAACCCTTCACAAAAAAAATGAAAATTGGTCACAAGCTCTTGAAGAGTTCAAATCTGAGATCATAAGAAATATGGAAGAGATTTGGCAAGAGAAGTGGGAAATAGCTCAAAAGGAAACTAACAGGTTAAAAGACAGAAACTCCCAATTGGAGAAAGATGCCCCCAAATCAAAAGAATTGATAAGCAAGTTGGAGACCAAAATCAAACAGCTGGAAAACAGGATAGACCAAATTGAAAAGGAAAATCAAAAGATTATAACAGAAAACCAGTCTCTAAAGACAAGAATTAGACAAGTAGAAGCCAATGATCTCTCAAGACAACAAGAACAAATAAAACAAAGTCAAAAGACTGATAAAATAGAAGGAAACATGAAATATCTCACTGCAAAATTGACAGATCAAGAAAATAGGTTTAGAAGAGACAATTTGAGAATCATTGGTCTTCCTGAAAAAGCAGAAATTAATAGAAATTTGGACTCCATACTAAAAGAAATTATTTGGCAAAACTGCCCTGAAGTTCTACAACAAGAGGGCAATAAAGACATTGAAAGAATCCATAGATCACCCTCTACACTAAACCCTGAAAAGACAACTCCCAGGAATATAATAGCCAAATTCAAGAGCTTCCAAGTAAAAGAAAAAAAATTTTACAAGAAGCCAGAAAGAGACAATTCAGATACCAAGAAGCATCAATCAGGATCACACAGGATCTGGCAGCCTCCACACTACAAGAACACAAGGTTTGTAATATGATATTCAGAAAGGCAAGAGAACTGGGTCTACAACAAAGGATCACCTACCCATCAAAACTGACTATATATACTTCCAGCGGAAAGCATGGGCATTCAACAAGATAGAAGATTTCCAAGTATTTGCACAGAAAAAACCAGGACTAAATGGAAAGTTCAATATAAAACCACAAAAACAAAAACAAAACAGGAGAAACATAAAAAGGTAAATAAGAAACAGAGAATAATAATAAAATAAGAATAAAAATAAGAAAGAAAGAAAACTCTTATTTTTAAATTTGCCCCTTTAAGGGCTTCAATAAGATCTAAGTATTCATATTCCTATATGAAGAAATGTTATGTGTAATTCACTGTAGTGAACTCTATTCACTATATAGTATACACTATTATAGTCATTAGAAGAATTATTCACAAGGAGAGGTTGGAGTACTAAATGGTATAAGATGATATGGGGGTGGGTGGGAAAGAGGGAGGTAAATAGTAGATGGCACCAAGAGAAACTTGAATTAATAAGAAAAATAGGATATTGTATTACACACAAAGAGGGCATGGGAAGGGGACGGGATGAATACTATTATAAGAAGGAGAGGAAGAGAGCATTAAGAGGTAATATTTAAACCTTACTCTCAGTGGAATTAACCCTGAGAGGGAAGAATAGCTATATCCATTGGGATATAGAACTCTATCTAACCCTACTGAGAAAGTCAGAAGGGACAAACCAAGGGGAGCAGGGGAGTGGGGGAGGTCAAAAAAGGGAGGGGAGGAGAAGGGGGAGGGAATTGATTAGACCTTAAAAATAAAAAGAGGGGAATAATAAGGGAGGGGTAGAAAGGGTAGTAAATCAAGGGAAGAGAAAAGGGTTACTGATTTAATACAAATTACTAGGTTAAATGGAAATAGCCTAAGAAGAAGGGGTAGAACTAGGAGAGGATAACAAAATGTTGGGGAATACACAACTGATAATTATAACTCTGAATGTGAATGGGATGAATTCGCCCATAAAACAGAAGCAAATAGCAGATGGATTAGAAACCAAAATCCTACCATATGTTGTCTACAAGAAACACATATGAGGCAGGTGGACATACATAGATTTAAGGTAAAGGGCTGAAGCAAAATATTTTGGACTTTGAATGAGAAAAAAAAGGCAGAAGTGGTGATCATGATTTCTGACAAAGCCAAAGTAAAAGTAGATATGATTTAAAAAGACAAGGAAGGTTATTACATCCTGATAAAAAGCAGTGTAGACAATGAGGAAATAACAGTGCTCAATATGTATGCACCAAATGTCATAGCATCCAGATTCCTAAAGGAGAAACTGGCAGAGCTTAAGAAGGAAATAGATAGTAAAACCATACTAGTGGGAGACCTAAATATTCCTCTTTCAGATCTAGATAAATCAAAGTAAAAAAATATAAGAAACAGATAAGAGAGGTGAATGAAGTCCTAGAAAAATTAGATTTAATAGATATGTGGATAAAAACAAATAGGGACAAAAAGAATACACCTTCCTTTCAGATGCACATGGTACTTTCACAAAGATTGACCATGTAATAGGGCATAGAAACATTGCAAACAAATGCAAACGAGCAGAAATAATAAAAGTAACCTTCTGAGATCATAATGCAATAAAAATAATAATTAGTAATGGTACCTGAACAGGCAAATCAAAAACTAATTGGAAATTAAATAATATGATCCTCCAAAACCAGTCAGTTAAAGAAGAAATCATAGAAACAATCAACAATTTCATTGAATAGAATGACAATGATGAGACATCCTACCAAACTCTGTGGGATGCAGCTAAGGCAGTACTCAGGGAGAAATTTATATCCTCGAGTGCATATATTAACAAGTTAGGGAGGGAAGAGATTAATGGATTGGGTATGTAACTTAAAAAACTAGAAAGCAAGCAAATTAAAAATCCCCAGATGAAAACTAAATTAGAAACACTAAAAATCAAGGGAGAAATTATTAAAATAGAAAGTAAAAGAACTATTGAATTAATAAATAAGTCTAGAAGCTGGTATTTTGAAAAAAACAGTTGAAATAGACAAAGTACTAGTCAATCTAATAAAAAAAAGGAAAGAAGAAAATCAAATTGACAGTATCAAAGATGAAAAGGGAGACCTCACCTCTAATGAAGAGGAAATTAAGTCAATCATTAAAAACTACTTTGCCCAATTATATGGCAATAAATATAGCAATCTACGTGATATGGATGAATATTTACAAAAATATAAATTGCCTAGATTAATAGCAGAAGAAATAGAATATGTAAACAATCCCATATCTGTAAAACAAATTGAAAAACCCATCAAAGAACTCCCTAAGAAAAAATCACCAGGGTCTGATGGATTCATAAGTGAATTCTATCAAACATTCAAAGAGCAACTAATCCCAATGCTATACAAATTATTTGACATAATAAGCAAAGAAGGAGTCCTACCAAATTCCTTTTATGACACAAATATGGTACTGATCCCAAAGACAGGTAGACCAAAAACAGAGAAAGAAAACTACAGACCAATCTCCCTAATGAACATAGATGCAAAAATCTTAAATAGAATACTAGCAAAAAGACTCCAGCAAGTAATCAAGAGGATTATCCACCATGATCGGGGGGATTTACACCAGGAATGCAAGGATGGTTCAACATTAGGAAAACTATCCACATAATTGACCATATCAACCAGCAAACCAACAAAAATCACAGGATTATCTCAATAGATGCCCAAAAAGCCTTTGACAAAATACAGCACCCATTCCTATTGAAAACACTGGAAAGTATAGGAATAGAAGGACCTTTTCTAAAAATAATAAACAGTATATATCTAAAACCATCAACAAGCATCATATGCAATGGGGATAAATTAGAAGCCTTCCCAGTAAGATCAGGTGTGAAACAAGGATGCCCATTATCACCTCTATTATTTAACATTGTACTAAAAACACTAGCAGTAGCAATTAGAGAAAAAAAGAAATTGAAGGCATTAAAATAGGCAAGGAGGAGACTAAGCTATCACTCTTTGCAGATGATATGATGGTATACTTAAAAAATCCTAGAGAATCAACTAAAAAGCTAGTAGAAATAATCAACAACTTTAGCAAAATTGCAGGGTACAAAATAAATGCACATAAATCATCAGCATTTCTATATATTTCCAACACACTAGAGCAGCAAGAGGTAGAAAGAGAAACACCATTTAAAATCACCCTAGACAATATAAAATATTTGGGAATCTATCTACCAAAACAAACACAGGAATTATACAAACACAACTACAAAACACTTCCCAAACAATTAAAACTAGATCTAAACAATTGGAAAAACATTGATTGCTCATGAGTAGGATGAGCTAACATCATAAAAATGACCATTCTACCTAAATTAATTAATTTATCAAGTGCCATACTTATCAAACTACAAAAAAACTTCTTTACTGAATTAGAAAACTATCAAGGGAAATAATGAAAAAAAACGTGAAGGAAGGTGGCCTAGCAGTACCAGATATTAAACTGTACTAAAAAACAGTGGTCATCAAAACAATATGGTACTGACTAAGAGATAGAAAGGAGGATCAGTGGAATAGACTTGGGGTAAGTGACATTAGCAAGACAGTGTATGATAAACCCAAAGGGCCCAACTTTTGGGACAAAAATCCACTATTTGACAAAAACTTCTGGGAAATTTGGGAGACAATATGGGAGAGATTAGGTTTAGATCAACATCTCAAACCCTACACCAACATAAATTCAGAATGGGTGAATTACCTGAATATAAAGAGGGAAACTATAAATAAATTAAGTGAACACAGTATACTTAGTATACTGACATAGTATACTTGTCAGATCTCTGGGAAAGGAAAGATTTGAAAACTAAACAAGAGTTAGAAAAAATTACAAAATGTAAAATAAAAAATTGAGATTACATTAAATTAAAAAGTTTTTGTACAAAAAACAATGCAACCAAAATCAGAAGGGAAACAACAAACTGGGGAAAAAATCTTTATAACAAAAAACTCTGACAAAGGTCTAGTTACTCAAATATACAAAGAGTTAAATCAATTGTACAAAAAATCAAGGCATTCTCCAATCGATAAATGGGCAAAGGACATGAATAGGCAATTTTCAGATAAAGAAATCAAAACTATCAATAAGCACATGAGAAAGTGTTCTAAATCTAATAATTAGAGAAATGCAAATCAAAACAATGCTGAGGTATCACCTCACACCTAGCAGATTGGCTAAAATGCTAGTAGGGGAGAGTAATGAATGTTGGAGGAGATGTGGCAAAATTGGGACATTAATACATTGCTGGTGGAGTTGTGAACTGATCCAACCATTCTGGATGGCAATTTCGAACTATGCTCAAAGGGCTATAAAAGATTGCCTGCCCTTTGATCCAGCCATACCATTGCTGGGTTTGTACCCCAAAGAGATTATAGATAAACACACTTGTACAAAAATATTTATAGCCACACTCTTTGTGGTGGCAAAAAAACTGCAAAATAAGGGTATGCCCTTCTATTGGGGAATGGCTGAACAAACTGTGTTATATGCTGGTGATGGAATACTATTGTGTTCAAAGGAATAATAAACTGGAGGAGTTCCATGTGAACTGGAAAGACCTCCAGGAATTGATGCAGAGTGAAAGGAGCAGAGCCAGAAGAACATTGTACAACAGAGACCAATACACTGTGGTAAAATAGAATGTAATGGACTTCTGTACCAGCAGCAATGCAATGACCCAGGACAATTCTGAGGGATTTATGGAAAAGAATGCTACCCACATTCAGAAGAAGAACTACAGGAGAGGAAACACAGAAGAAAAGTAACTGCTTGAACACATGGGTTGAGGTGGACATGATTGGGGATGTAGACTTGAAACTACCACACCAATGCAACTATCAATAATATGTAAATAAGTCTTGATCAATGACACATGTCAAAACCAGTGAAAATATGCATTGGCTATGGGGGGGGGGGCGGGAGGTTGAGGGGTGTAGGGGAAAATAATAACATGAATCATGCAACCATGATAACTTTTCTAAAAAATAAAAATTATTTTTTAAAAAATCCTGCCAGACTAAAATGATTTATGTAATAAATCATTCATTATAAGCAAGTGACATTTATACTAGTAATATAAGGATGATTTAACAATAAGAAAATAACCAATGTAATTATTTTATTAAAAATCAGAATAAACAACATAACAATTATCATTTCAATGGATGTGGATTAAACCTTTGAAAAAGTGCAGCACTCATTTCTTTTTTTTTCTTTTATTTTAAACCCTTAACTTCTGTGTATTGGCTCCTTGGTGGAAGAGTGGTAAGGGTGGGCAATGGCGGTCAAGTGACTTGCCCAGGGTCACGCAGCTGGGTAGTATCTGAGGCCGGATTTGAACCTAGGACCTCCTGTCTCTAGGCCTGACTCTCAATCCACTGAGCTACCCAACTGCACCCACTCATTTCTTTTTTAAAAGCCATATAAAGTGTAAAGATAGAGGGATCTTTTTAATATCATAAAAATCATTTATATAAAACCAAAAGAATATATCATATGCAGTGTTGATATGCTAGAAACTTTCCCAATAAAAAGCAGAGTGAAGCAAGAATGTCCATTCTCCCTACTATTATTTGATATACCTCTGCAAATGCTAACAGCAATAAGACAAAAGAAAGAAATTAAAGGCATAAAGTTGGTAAAGAGATGACAGAAAAATCCATACTTGATGATGACATGATAGTATCCTTGGAAAATCCTAGGAAATTAGTAAAGATACTAATTAAGGCAATAACCTCAAAAAAGTTGTAAGCTTCAAAATAAATCTTCAAAATTAAAAGCATTTCTATACACAAGTTACACAACCCAAGAAGCAAAAATAGAAAGAGAAATCTCAATCCAAATAACTACAACACCCACAAAGTATCTGGGAATTGACCTACAAAGCCCACAAAAGACTTGTATATGGTCAGTTACAAAGTACACTTTTAAGAAATAAAAAACAACTTAGATAGAAGACTAGTTCATTCAGAGTCAGATCACACCAACATAATAAAAAAGAAAATACTCAAAAAGTTAACTTACTCTTTTAATGCTCTACCAGAAAAGTAACCAAGAGGACTTTTGATAAACCTTTAAAGAATTGCTTAATTCATTTGAAAAGCCCAAATATTTAGAATATCAAGGGAAATGATAAAAAGAAATAGGGATGAAAGGCGAATAGCACTTCCATACCTCAAACTATATTATAAAGCAGCAATCATCAAAACCATTTATTTGTAAAAATTGACAGATTAATGGAACAAGCTAGATGAAAAGTTGAGAAACAGCAGAACTCAATATCTCAGCATTTGATAAAGTAGAAAACAAATTACTGAAGGAAAAACTGATTTTTTTAAATACTGGAAAAACTGGTAAGTAGTCTGGTAGAAGAGTATTAAAAATAATTAAAAGAGAGGCAGATCATATACTTCTCTCCGCTTTGGCTAGAAGATGTATTCTTAAACAAGCAAGAGAGATCACAAAAGAAAGATAAAGTAGATCATTTTGATAGCAACTTTGAAAGTGAAAAGCTTTTGCACAGAAAAAAAATTAATGTACCTAGATAGGAAGGTTATTCTTGGGTGGTTAAATGGGAAAAATATATCAAATTTCTCTGTTAAGAGTCTGATATCCAAGATATGTAAACATGTTTTATATATATATATATACATATATATATATATATATATGTGTGTGTGTGTGTGTGTGTGTGTGTGTACATATAATTGGCAACCTCCAATATATAGTCAAATGATATGAACAAATGGTTCTCAAAAAACTACAAAGTATTCACAATCAATTGAAAGAATGCTCTAAATCAAAAAATTGGTACAGTAAAAATGTTGGTAAAGTAAAAAAGCAACAAAAGAAATACAAATAAATAAAAAAACAACTCTTATGTTTTGACTTTCTTCCTGCAAAAAGGCAAAAATTATAAAAACAGCAATAATCAGAATTATAGAAGTTATGGAATGACAAGCACCTAAATGCACTATTGGCAGAGCTGTGAAATGATAAGGCTGTTTTGGAAAGCAATTTGAAATTATACAAATAAAGTGACTAAAATGTCTTTGCTCTGAACTGGATTACTGGGCTTTAACTTTTAATCATTTACTAGGCTTAAACCTCAGGAAGTTACTGATAAAGTTGTTGTATACACCAAAGAACACCAAAGAATATAGTAGTACTTTTTGTGATAGTAAAGAATTGGAAACAAAATGGGTGCCCATCAACTAGGGAAAAGTGAAACAAATTGTGGTACATGAATGTAATGGGATATTATTGTGTTGTAAGAAATTATGTATGTGATGAATACGAAGAAGCATGAAAATATCTACAATAAATGATGTAGTGTGAAATAGTTGAGAAAATATACACAATAATTGCAACAATGTTAAGAATAACATATCAAAATCAAAAGTGAATTTAACAAAATGTAAAAATCAAGTAGGGCTCAAATAGAAATGAGAAGATACCCCTAATCCAGCCACTGATAGATATGAGAGGATCACAGGTGTTTCGTGTAGCAAGTGTTTTGGCCTTTTTTCAATATATTAATCATTTTTTATTTTTTTCCCCTCAGGCATTTGGGATGGCTCTTTGGTACAGGGAAAGAGAATAAAATGGGATAACTCTGATGATGTAAGAAAAAAGAAGACATCAATAAAAGCATTAAAAAATTAAAAGGAGACAGAAAATTAAATCTGCAAATGAAAAAAGTGAAATCATAGTAAAACCATAAGAAAATTTTTAAATAATCTGGACCTAATATACAGAGTTATATGCCCAAACAAAGCAGAATACAAAAGAAACACAATTCCTTTCAAATATAAAATAAAATAAAATATGGAACTTCACAAGACTAAAATTAGATCTTAAATATTTCAGAAATAATTAAAATAGGATCTTAGATATTTCAGAAAAAAAACAGAACTATCTGTAAAGGAACTACGACCAAACTATAACAACAAAAAACACACTCTTGTTCATGTTGTATTTATTCATAGGAAAATTTCTTTAAATTTTTAAAAGAACAATTGGTACCAATATCACAAAATGATTCTCAAAAACTGGGAAAGCACTCTAACAGACTCATTTTATGAGACAAATATAAACAGGAAAAGTAAGAAATATAGGAGAAATTTAGGCTAATGTGGAAGAACCACAGAACTATCAATGGTAAATATCAATTAGAAATGTTAGTAGAATTCTAACAGACAGCAAGTCATTCAAAAAATAAATAACTAAATGACAAAACTGGATTTATATCAAGGATTCATGGATAATTCAACATTAGCAAAACAATGAACATAGTCATATTAAAATTAAAATTCAGATTTTTCAATAGATGCAGGGAGAGGTACTTTTTGGTAAATTGCAACAACTGCTTAGAATTCTAAAAATCCTTTTACAAAATATAGTCATATGGGAACCTTTTATTAAAAAAAATTAAAATTATCTACCTAAAAATAAAAGCAAACATCACATGCAGTGGAGATTCAACAGAAACTTGCCCAACAAATTCAGAAGTAAAGCAAGATTGCCCACTCTTCCTATTATTATTTGATAGAGTTCTAGAAATGTTAGCAATACCAATAAGAGAAAGAAATTCAAGATTTAAATATAGGTAAAGAGATTAAAAACTAACAGTTTTTCTTATGGTAGGATGGGGATTTTTTTTAGAAAGTCATCAAAGATAATGAATCAATAGCTTCACCCATGTTTCAGGTTAAAATGAAACCCCAAAAGTCAAAAGGTTGCCTTTATAACAAAATCCAAGAGACAGTAACAGAAAGAGAAGAATCACAAAATGTACGTGATACTTGAGGATAATACTTATACAGAGTCTATTACAAAGTCCTTTAGGAAATACTGAACCTAAATAGGTAGAGGACTATCCAATATTCACAGATAACATTACCAAAGTTAATTTTTAGTTTTAATAGCATACCAACCAAACTATCAAAAGGATAGTTATAGAAATTGATAAAATCACAAGAAATTTAATTTTAAAAAACAAAAGCCATAAAATATCAAGGAAAATAATGGAAAAAGTTGGAATGAAGAGTTTCAGGTCAGACATCAAAACAATTTGATATTGGTTTTAAAATAGAGAAATAGATCACTGGATCAGATTAAACAAGAGAGAAGTAAAAATAATTAAAATCTATAACCTCAGTATTAAAAAGAAAGGAAAATATAAATAACAAATTATGTAAGAAATCACTCCCTTTTTTATTAAAAACTCACTGGAAAAATAGTCTGACAGAAATGAAGCTTAGATTAACATCTAGTAATATATTCCACAATAAATTCACAATGAACGTGTGATCAATATTAAAGAATCATACCATAAAAAAGAAGAGAATTAGTAGATAGCATACCATTCAAAGCTATGGGTAAATATATATATTCTTAACCAAACAAGTGAAAAAGGGAATTCTTTGTTCTCTCTGAGTTTATACTTATGAAAGGGAATCCTTTCTTCTCTTTGTCTATTTTGAGTTAAAGTTTGGTTAACCACAACTTAAGTACCTTTTCTTAGTACCTCATTAGACTGTGAAGACAGGATTAACTCTCTTTTGTCTACTTTTTAATTGGATCAACAAAAGCTTGAACAACCTACTTAGCACTAGGTGGAGGAGCTCTTTGCAATTTCAACTCAATCAGCTCGGGAAATGAGAATTCACACCTCAGACAGCCAGGAATCTGTAAACTCTGTTGATGAGTATTCACATCTCCAGAAGGTGAGAAGTGGTTCTCACAAACACTGCCCACTGGGCAATTTGGAAGCTGTGATTGGCCCTTGTGAAAAGGGGAAGGCATAAGAAGCTACTATAAAAGACCCTGAATTTCTAGAACTAAAAAAGTTGACTCCAAAAATGAAGTTGGTTTGAAGAAGGAGTTGGATTTCAAGAAGGAAGTCAGCATCAAGAAGAAGGTTGGCTCAAGGAAGAAAATCAGCCTCAGAAGTCACATTCACCTTGAGTCATCATCTTGACCTTCCTCTTGGGGGTAACTTGGGTGAGATATCCAGCTGGTTTTCCCTTCCTCTCTTCTGGAGAGAGTTTAATTCCAGTTGAAGGTCAACAAGTCCTAGCTTAGTCAATTACTGTAACAATATTTAGTTAGATAGGCTAATGTCTTCTCTACTCTTTTTTATTTCTCTACTTTCATTCTTTCCACCCCTTTTGTAAATAAAGGCTATTAAAGGTCATTTCAACTTTGAGCAATAATACTTTAAATCAGTGACCAAAATTATTATATATAATTTTCATATATTTTAGGCAAATCATTAAAATTTAATTCCTACACAAAGAATAGATATTATTATTAAAGAAAATATAGGTAACTATGGCTACATAAAACTGAAAAGCTTCTGAACACATTAAAAAAATGCATCCAGGATAAGAAGGGAAGTAGTTGAAATAGGCAAATGCCCAAATCAGGATGACTGTCTAGAATTAATAAAGTGGAAAAAATGTTTTAAATGAAGATTAAGCTTAAAAGTATATATGTAGGGGCAGCTGGGTAGCTCAGTGGATTGAGAGCCAGGCCTAGAGACCGGAGGTCCTAGGTTCAAATCTGGCCTCAGACACTTCCCAGCTGTGTGACTCTGGGCAAGTCACTTGACCCCCATTGCCTACCCTTACCACTCTTCCACCTATGAGTCAATGCACAGAAGTTAAGGGTTTAAAATTTTTTTAAAAATGTATATATGAATAAGCATATATGTGTGTACATATAGTTGTGTATCATTTTAAAAACTGCAATAAACATTTTACCAATAAAAACTACTAGAAAAACTAAAAAGTAGTTTAAATAAAAGAGGTTTAGACCAGATTTTGAATCATATACCACAATAAGCTCCATGTGAATAAGAGACATAAATCTAAAACATCATTTAAAAAGGTAGAAGACAAAATAGAAGATAGTGGCTTAGACACAGCAAGGCTCCAGACCTCTGAAAATCCTTCAACACCAATCAAAGACAAAGTGCTTTGAGGGGAAAGAAAACCAAATCTGACAACAGAACAGAGCAGGGGAATCCTCTTGCTGAACCCAATATAAAATGTACATAGGGGTGGGAGGGAGGAGGGGAGGGGAGAAGGAAGAAAGAAGAAGCCTGAATTCTTGATCTGTTGGGTTCAAGGGGAAAGGAAGAAGGAAGATCCCAGGTCCCCTCCCCCACCTAATGTGCTGAGTCTCTAGCAGATCCTGGAATCTCTGGGAGGGCAAGAACACTAGTCCAGAGGGAGTGCCTTGCTGGCACAGCTGTGCTAGGCTCAGGGCTTTGATCACAGATAGCAGGGAGGCAGCTGGAGTAGAAACACAGAGGGGGCAGCCTAGTCTTAGCCAAAACAATCCATCTTGCTCTCCTCCCTTTCTTGAGTTTTGGCCTCAGGGCACATATCGCTCTGTAGATCAACTTTGCCCTGGTTTAATCTTATCTATAGGAAAGATAAGAAGTCTTCAGAGGGCAGGGAAGCTCCAACACCCCTCCTCCATAGATTATAGTGAAAGTAGCTGTAATCACATCTTAACTTTTACTGTCAGCTGAGAAAGATCTGGCCTCAGGGTTCATTCATCTAGTAAATCAGCAGAACAGAGAAGAAGCCCTTTCAGGACAGAATAGCCCAAACCCACAGATTCAGCAGATAAACAGAGGAGCAAGATTACAGCCAATTACAGGAGGGAAAGGAGGAAAAAATATGACTAAACAACAGAAAAAGAAAAAAGAAATTACGATCAACATCTTCTATCCAGGAAATGAACAATCAGCAAATGGATCAGAGTAGGACCAAGTAACACCAATAAAAAACACAGAAACTCCAGTGAAATAGAAACAGGCTTTGGAAGAACTCAAAATTCAATTAACTCAATAACTCAAAAAAAAATCAAGAGAGGCTGAAGACAATTGGGAAAAGAAAATACATGAACTAAGCAAGAAAATAGTGTCTTGAAACACAAAATTGACCAACTTGAAAACAAGGCAAAGAAGGTGAATGATGACCTACAAAGAAAATCAGAACAGAAGGAGAAGGATGACCAAAAAGTCAGGGATGAAATTCATTCTTTAAAAATTAGAAGCCAACAACTAGAAGCAAATGACTTCACAAGGCAGTAGGAATCTATAAAACAAAATCAAAAGAATGAAAAAACTGAGGAAAATATGAAACACCTCACTGACAAAACCTCAGGTCTAGAAAACAGATTGAAGAGAGACAACTTAAGAATTACTGAACTACTGGAAGATCATGACAAAAGGAAAAGCCTGGACATCATCCTACAGGAAATTATACAAGAAAACTGCCCTGACATTCTTGAACAAAAGGGGAAAGTAGAGATTGAAAGAATCCACAGATCACCTCCTACATTTAATCCCCAACTAACAATGCCCAGGAATGCTATAGCCAAATTGAAGAACTACCAGACCAAGGAAAAAGATATTACAAGCTGCTAAGAAGAAGTCAATCATATACTGTGAAACAGTATATAACACAGGATCTGGCTGCATCTACACTGAAGGACCTGAAGGCATGGAATATGATATTCTAGAAAGGAAGGGAACTAGGCCTACAACCAAGAATCAACTATGCAGCAAAACTGATTATATTCTTGCAGGAGAAAGTATGGTCATTTAACAAAATAGAAGACTTCCAAGCATTCATAAAGAAAAGACTGGACTTTAACGGAAAATTTGATATCCATAGAACTCAAGAGAATCACCAAAAGATAGGAAGAAAAAAAATCAAAGCTTTTTAAAGGGGCCCAATAAGTTCAACTAATTTGTATTCCTATAAGAAAAGATGATATTGGTAACTTAAAAAATTGTTATTATAATCAGGATAGCTAGAAGTATACTTAGAGGGAACAGTGACAAACTGTATAGGATGAAATGTCAAGATATAGACATTTATGTATAAATATAGATAAAACTAGAGATTAAAAAAAGAAGATAATATTAAAAGAAATAGGAAAAGAGACAAAATTGGGCAAATTTATATTTCATAAAGAAGCGCATGTTGGGAGCACGGGAGAAGACCATTACAATGGAAGGGTAAAGTAGTTGGAGACAGGAAATGCTTAATTCTTACATGCTTTGAAATTGACTCAAAGAAGGAAGAACAATCAGACCAATTGGGGCAGAGAATTAATTAGTTCCCTATAGAGAAGTAGAAGGGTAACAAACAGACTGGTGGGGAGGGAAGCAATAGTAGAGAGGGAGAGTGTGTGTGTGTGGGGGGGTAACTCAAAAAGACCTAAAGAAAAATAAGAGGGGAGAAAGGGAAGTAAAATAAGAGTGGGGATTAGGGGGACTGATTAAAAACAAAAAACTGGTATTGAAGGAAATAGTGAAAGAAGAAAGGGCAGGACAAGGAGAGCAAATCAAAATGTTGGGGGATACACAGCTGGTAATAATAACTTTGAATGTGAATAGGATGAACTCACCCATAAAACTGAAGCAAAGAGCAGAATTGATTGGAAACCAAAATCCTAGCATATATTGTCTACAAGAAACACACATGTGGCAGGTAGATACACACAGAATAAAGGTAAAATGTTGGAGCAAAATCTATTTGGCATCGACTGAGAAAAAGAAGGCAAGAGTCACAGTCATGTTATCTGAAAAAGCTCAAGTAAAAATAGAACTGGTTAAAAGAGATAGGGAAGGTAATTACATCCTGATAAAAGGCAGTATAGACAATGAGGAAATATTAGTACTCGACATGTATGAATCAAATGGCATAGCATCCAAATTTCTAAAGGAGAAACTAGGGTAGGTTAAGGAGAAAATATATAATAAAACAATACTAGTGGGAGACCTGAACCTTCTTCTATCAGATCTAGATAAATCAAACCAAAAAATAAATAAGAAAGAGGTAAGAGATGTGAATGAAATCTTAGAAAAATTGGAGTCAATATATATATGGAGAAAATAAATAGGGACAAAAAGGAATACACCTTCATTTCAGCAGCACATTCACAAAGATTGACCATAAACTAGGGCATAAAACATAGCAAACAAATGCAAAAAAGCAGAAATAATAAATGCAACCTTTTCAGATCATAATGCAAGTACAATAATAATTAGCAAGGGTACATGGAGAGGCAAATCAAAAACTAATTGGAAATTAAATAATATGATTCTCCAAAATCAGTTACAGAACAAATCATAGAAATAATTAATAATTTCATTGAAGAGAATGACAATGATGAGACTTCTTACCAAAATCTATGGGATGCAGCCAAAGCAGTACTCTACTCAGGGATAAATTTATACCCTTGAGTTCTTATATTTACAAATTACAGAGGGGAGAGGTCAATGAATTGGGCATGGAAATTAAAAGCTAGAAACTGAACAAATTAAAAATTCCCAGATGAGAACCAACTTAAAAATCCTAAAAATTAAAGGAGAAATTAATGAAATTGAAAGTAAAAGAACTATTGAGTTAATAAATAAGAAGAAGCTGGTACTTTGAAAAAAACTAATAAAAAAGGCAAAGTACTGGTCAATCTAATAAAAAAAAAGGAAAGAAGAAAACCAAATTAATATTATCAGAGATGAAAAGGGAGACCTCACCTCTAATGGAGAAGGAATTAAGGCAATCCTTAAAAACTATTTTGCCCAATTATATGGCAATAAATACAGCAATCTAGGTAACATGGGTGAATATCTACAAAAATATAAATTGCCTAGACTAACAGAAGAAAAAATAGAATATTTAAATAATCCCATATCAGAAAAAGAAATTGAATAAGCCATCAAAGAATTCCCTAAGAAAAAATCTCCAGGGCCTGATGAATTCACAAACATTATGGATAGATTATCAAACATTCAATGAACAACTAATCCCAATACTATATAAACTATTTGACATAATTACCAAAGAAGGAGTTCTACCAAATTCCTTTTATGAAACTAATATGGTACTGACTTGAAAGCCAGGCAGACCAAAAACAGAGAAAGAAAACGACAAACAAATCTCCTTAATGAACATAGATGCAAAAATCTTAAATAGAATATTAGCAAAAAGACTCCAGCAAATGATCACAAGGGTTATTCACTATGATCAAGTGGGATTTATACCAGGAATGCAAGGATGGTTCAATATTAAGAAAATCATCCACATAATTGACCATATCAACAAGCAAACCAACAAAAATCACATGATTATCTCAAAAGATGCAGAAAAAGCCTTTGAGGGGGCAGCTGGGTAGCTCAGTGGATTGAGAACCAGGCCTAGAGACAGGAGGTCCTAGGTTCAAATCTGACCTCAGACACTTCCTAGCTGTGTGACCCAGGGAAAGTCACTTGACCCCCATTGCCTTACCCTTATCACTCTTCTGCCTTGGAGCCAATACACAGTATTGACTCCAAGACGGAAGGTAAGGGTTTAATTTTTTTTAAAAAACCCTTTGACAAAATACAACACCCATTCCTATTGAAAACACATGAAAGTATAGGAATAGAAAGACTTTTCCTAAAAATAATAAATAGTATATATTTAAAACCATCAGCAAGCATCATCTGCAATGGGGATAAATTAGAAGCCTTCCCAATAATCAGGAGTGAAACAAGGATGCCCATTATCACCTCTATTATTTAACATTGTACTAGAAACACCAGCAGTAGCAATTATAGAAGAAAAAGAAATTGAAAGTATTAAAAAAGGCAATGAGGAGACTAAGCTATCACTCTTTGCAAATAATATGATAATCTACTTAAATAATCCTAGAGAATCAATTAAAAAGCTAGTGGAAATAATCAACAACTTTAACAAAGTTGCAGGATACAAAATAAGCCCACATAAATTACCAACATTTCTGTATATTTCCAACACACCCCAGCAGCAAGAGTTAGAAAGAGAAATGCCATTTAAAATCACCCTAGACAAAATAAAAAACTTAAGAATCTATCTGCCAAAACATATACAGGAATTATACAAACACAATTACAAAACCCTTTCCACACAATTAAAACTAGATCTAAACCAGTGATGGGCAAACTTTTTAAAGAGGGGGCCAAAGGAAAGGAAATGCTCATCTGTCAGTCTGTTTCTAAGGCAACTCTTTCAAAGTTTCATTGTACTATATCCTTCTCATTGTATTAGTCAGATTAGGAATAATGTAGCACAGCCAGATAGAACATTTCAGGGGGCCGCATCTGGCCTGTGGGCCATAGTTTGCCCATCACTGATCTAAACAACTGGAAAAACATTAATTGCTCATGGGTAGGAAAGGCTAACAGAATAAAAATGACAATCCTACCCAAATTAATCTACTTATTTAGTAGATTACCTATCAAACTACCAAGAACCTTTTTTACTGAATTAGAAAAAACTATAACAAAGTTCATTTGAGAGAAGAAAAGGTCAACAATATCAAGGGAAATAATGGGAAAAATGTGAAGGAAGGTGACCTAGCAGTACCAAATATTAAACTGTACTATAAAACAGTGGTCATCAAAACATTATGGTACTGGCTAAGAGACAGAAGGGAGGATTAGTGGAATAGACTTGGTGTATATGACTTCAGCAAGACAGTGTATGATAAACTCAAAGATCCCAGCTTTGGGACAAAAACCCCCTATTTGACAAAAACTGCTGGGAAAATTGGAAAATAGTATAGAAGAGATTAGGTTTAAATCAACCTCTCACACTCTACTCCAAGATGAACTCAGAATGGGTGAATAACTTGAATATATAATGAAGGAAACTGTAAATTAGGTAAACACAGAATAGTATATTTGCCAGATCTCTGGGAAGGAAAGATTTTAAGACCAAGCGAGAATTAGAAAAAATTACAAAATGTAAAATAAATAATTTTGATTACATTAAATTTAAAAGTTTTTTGCACAAACAAAACCAATGCAAACAAAATTAGAAGGTAAGTAACAAATTGGGAAAAAACTTTATAACGAAAACCTCTGACAAAGGTCTAATTACTCAACTTTATAAGTAGCTAAATCAATTGTACAAAAAATCAAACCATTCCCCAATTGATAAATGGGGAAGGGACATGAATAGGCAGTTTTCAGATAAAGAAATCAAAACTATCAATAAGCACATGAAAAAGTGCTCTAAATCTCTAATAATTGGAGAAATGCAAATCAAAACAAATCTGAGGTACCACCTCACGCCTAGCAGGTTGGCTAACATGACAGCAAAGGAAAGTAATAAATACTGGAGAGGATGTGGCCAAATTGGGACATTATTGTATTGCTGGTGGAGTTGTGAATTGATCCAAACATTCTGGATGGCAATTTGGAACTATGCCCAAAGGGATTCAAAACATTGTCTGGCCTTTGATCCAGCCATACCACTGCTGGGTTTATACCCCAAAGAGATAATAGGGAAAAAAAGACATATAAAAATATTTATAGTCATGCTCTTTGTGGTGGCAAAAAAACTGGAAAACAAGAATATGTCCTTTGATTTGGGAATGGCTGAACAAATTGTGGTATCTGTTGGTGATGGTATACTATTGTGCTCAAAGGAATAATGAACTGGAGCAATTTCATGTGAACTGGAATGACCTCCAGTAATTAACGCAGAGTGAAAGGAGCAGAATCAGGAGAAGATTGTACACAGAGACTGATATACTGTGGTAGAATCGAATGTAATGTGCTTCTCTACTAGCAACAATGCAATGGTACAGGACAACTCTGAGGGACTTATGAGAAAGAATGCTATCCACATTCAGAGAAAGAATTGTGGGAGTAGTAACACAGAAGAAAAACAACTGCCTGATCACATGGGTTGATGGGGATATGATTGGGGGTATTGATTCTAAATAAGAACTCTAGTACAAATATCAATAATATGGAAATAGATCTTGATCAATGACACATGTAAAACCCAGTGGAATTGTGCGTCTGCTATGGGAGGGGGATGGAGGAGGTCAGGGATAGAACATGAATTCTGTAACCATGTAATAATGTCCTTAATTAATTAATTAATTTAAATTTTTTTTTAATTCAAAATAAAAGTTAGAGAAGCCTGGAAGGACCTTCCATTATGTTTTTAAAAGTCAAAATTGTTAAGTTTTATCATATAAATTTTTTTAAACTATCATATAAATTTTAAAAAAACTTTTTATATAAGCAAAGTAAATGCAACCAACTAAAATATGTAGAGGAAATATCAAATGGAAGAAGTATATTTACAGTTTTCAAAGAAAGATATGTAAATAATCAATAGACATATGAAAGATGCTTTAAATCATTAACAATGAGATAAAGGTATATTTAAACAATGCTATTGGTTCACCTCAAATCCATAAAATTGGAAAAAATGATAAAAGAAATGTTTACAGTTGGAAGTACTATTGGAAGATAGACTTGCTAATACAACACTAGTACATTTATGAAGTAGTCTAACCATCCTGGAAAATAATTTGGAATTATTCAAGAAAAGTTACTACAATGTTTATACTCTCTGACACAATGATCTCAATATTAAGAATAAAACTCAATGAAGTCAAAGATACAAAGAAAATTCACATGAATATCAAAAATATATATGAAAGTTCCTATAATTTTGTCAGCAGAAGAAACTCAAAGTGATGGATCATTGAACCTATATAACTTTCAAGTCATTTAAGACTTAGCTGTGCCTGAGCAATAAGAGGAATAAAAGTCTTGTCCACAGTCACATAAAGAAGAAGTGTCAGAGGCAGAATTTAAACCCAGTTTTTCTTGACTCTGTGCTCAGATTTAACATATATATTTAACAAAATGGAGTGGGAGGGGTCAAAAATATCATAGGCATAGAAAGATGATTTGTCCAAAATCACATAGGCAGTTCAAGGCAAAGCCAAAATCCGAACCTAGGTTTTCTGATTTTAAATGCAATTTTGTTTATATGTGGCTATAGAGCAGTCTATCATACCCATGAAAACCAATCTTGATTCACACTTGATGAACCCAGAGTTGCTCATTTTACTTCCTAAGATTTTCATTAAGTGACCCAGTAATGCATGCTTGGATTCATGTCCTCTTTGTACATGCATTTTATTTTTTTAATGCCTGAGATACCTATTCTTAAAGAAGAAAAATACAAAATAATTTTAACTAGTTTTTATTTTTTGAAGTTTCATTGTAAGTGTTCTGAGCATAACTTGGTGGGGATGGAGAATGGAAGAAAGATCACATCTCCAACCAGCCCATCATTCCTGATAAATTCACTTTTAAAATATAATCCACAGAAGCTAAAACACCAATACCTCTCATTTACATAAATTTTAGGAATTAAAATGTGTTTCCCTCACAACACACCTTGTAAGCTAGGGTGTAAGATTATTACACAATTTTACAGATGAGGAATCCAAGGATCAAAAAGACTAGATGACTTGCTTATAGTCATATAGCAAGGACATTTTGGAGCTGGGATTAAAACTCAAATTTTCCTGCCACACTGCTGACATATCTCTGTGATTATATGAAGGTCTTCTGAGAAACAGTACTTTATTTTCTTCTACAGAACATACTCAAACCATGATCAAGAATCACTGAAGTTGGGAAATAGTGAGTCCAAACAATGAGAATTGTGATGATTGATAGAATTGTGCTGAATTCCAGCACAAATAAAGAAGAATACAGATATAAAAAATCTAAGGTGACGTCTATACTGCATTTTGGAAAAGAAAAAATTCAGTATTCACCTTGGTATATGAAAGCAATTGAGTGTCAGTGGGATGTTTATTAAAGTTATCTGCCTGAAGGGGATGGTTCAAAGAATTCAAAGCATAAAAGATACTAGCATAAATGGGGGTCTAGAACACAAGCAGAAACCATCAATTTGCTCAGATAGCATTCACCAACACGGAAGATGCTAAGAAACAGCTTAAGGGATAATTGTGAGGACTGGAATATGTAGGACATTCTGTGTTAACTATCATATGATTAGGAGTCTTGTTCCATTGGCTATATAGCCAGAGCTGCTGGAGTCTTCAAAAGTTCTTGAATCAAGCCCAGTCAAGGTTTTACTGTATTCCAGGCTAAGAGACTGAGATGAATCATTCATTGACAGCTTTCTGTAAGAGAACCATGTTGTGGGAAGGAAGACTTTCTCTTCCCTTTCCCTCCAGGACACATGGTCCCCAAAACAGAGTTTTTGCTTTTTTCATCCCTTCTCTTCTGTTCTAGGTGGAGAAAGCAGTCTCCATTCTATATTAGTAGCATAAGTCACAGTAATTCAGGAATAAAGGAATTCAAATTAGATTGCAGTCTACCCAGCAACTGTGATCTGTGGAGCAAGGGTCAGGAAGTCTTAGTCCATGAACCTAATGAGGAAAACACTATGTAGGAATTGAGACTAAATTGTAAACCTAATTGCCCCTCTCCAGAGGGCCCAAGGTGGTCTAGAGTAAATTATGCTGCTGGGTACTGGAAGATAAGTTTATGTCTGTGAGAATCAAATATTTTTTTGTAAAAGCTATCTAGTATAGTAGTTAAATAGAACCGGTTGCTAGTCACTGGACTACTGGAAAGGGATTAGACACAGTGCTTGGGAGCTTGAGCTGTTAGTATAGAAGAGATCTCTGGTATGGGAAGCCAACTCTTTCATTAGAAAGTCAAAATAAGTTTCCTTTTTGTCTTTCTTTTTCTTTTTGACACTCTGCAATCTTTAAATGAATATAAAATATATATAGAATATAAAATGAATATAGAATCAATCCGATTTTTTAATTCTTGTATTAGACATTTGGCTTGTACATAACTATATTCTGACATGGAATTATTCAAAGAATCTATCCCATTATGTGAGATAACAAAATATCATTTTAATTAAGCCTTCCAAAAAACTACTTGGTCACTGATCCTAGGCAAGAATTTGTGGGGATGTCTCATTTTAACTATAGATCTTTATAGGTTGTACAAAAATGTGAACTTTAAAAATTGGAAAGTTGAGAGCAATTATTTATATTATAAAAGGATTCCCAAACATGTTCTTTTAAATAGATTTCAATAGTGAATGTAATATTTGATTCTACTTACAATACATGATTTATTACAACTGTTCAAATATGCTATATAAAATAATAAACTAGTCTTTATGTCTGATATCACCTATAGTAATAATGGTCTCCATTTATCAAGAACTTTAGAGAGTTTGTAAAAGTTTTATAATACTCATATGAGAAAACTGGATTATACTAGTAAGTCTCTAAGGCCAATATCCTTTCCAATAACCTATGAAATAAAGAGTAATGATTTGTTTAGCTTTATTATTTACTCAATAGCTATATCCCTTGGTAAAATAAAACAAAACAAAAACATTTAAAGCATAGTAAATTTCCTTTATTTTGCTTGAAAGACTGATAAAAGTATTTTTGTTTTCTTTTAAGAAAAACATCTATAATATTCAGTTTTATTCTTTTTTTAACAAGGTTAATGGATTAACATTTTTAGATGTTTCACTTGAGGTCTTCTATTGTTTGACTTGGATAAAAGTGAAAGTCTTATCCAAGCTACAAACTTTCTAGTGGCACAGAGTTTTAAATTAGTGAAGAAACAATAAAACTTTTTCAATAGTAGAGGGTTTCAATGAGGTTTCAGAAGAGATTCTACAAATTTCTGAATTTATAATGTTTTCATTTTGAAATGTTTAAATATAATCTTTCCAAAAATACTGATACAAGGTGGAGTTATCTAGTTTTGATTTTCTTGAGTATTGATTTGCTTTCTCATTTGGAAATGTCCCATATTTCTGAAAAAAAATATCACATTTGTAAACATATGAATGCTATCCTTTGAGCAGTGTTTAATCTTACCAAAAATAAAAGAAATATGATTTTTGGAATATTGAAAAATATCATATATAAATAAAAGTAATTATTATTATCATTAATTTATATCATGATAAGTTTTTACTTTTGGATTAGAAAAGGAAAAAAGAATTTATTAAGTATCTAATAAGTTCCAGGCACATATTATTGCTTTTCACATAAATGCTCTTCAAATATTACTTCATTTAATCTTCAAGATAACTTTGGAAGTACATGCTATTATTATCTCCATTTTACAGTTGAGGAATCTGAGGTAGACAAAGGATAATTGACTTGCCCAGGGTCATAGAGCTGGTAAGTGTCTTAGGCTGGATATGAGTTCTTCCTGACTGCAGATCTAGAACTTTCTCCACTGTACCACCTAATTGTCTAGAACAGATTAAAATACTAATCAATTAAGTCTTCTCAAATTTTCTCATTTTACATGTGATTTAAAGAAAAGTATTTTTAAAATTCCTTTTTTAAAAAAAAGACTTTTCTTCTCTCATATGGTTCAATGAAATAGCCTCCTAGTTTCCTGCCCTACTTTTTTTTCTCTCCTCTCTAGCCAATCCTTCATACAACAATCATCTTTCTAAAGTCTGATCATGTCATTCCTTAGCTAAAAACTCTGTGAAGGTTATCTGCTGCTCCTGGTAGAAAATTCAAACTCCTTTGTATAGTATTTAAAGCCCTTCATAATTTTGGTCCACAATATTTTTTCCAGGAAATTTCCTCTTATTCTTCTTCCCTTGTCACATATTCCACATTTCAGTCAGAATGGTTTTCTTGCTTTTCCCGAAACCTAGGACTCTATTTTCTACTTGCAAGCATTTGCACAAGCAATTCTCCCATACCTCATAGGCCCTCCCACTTCTTAGAATACTCAGCTTACCTCTAGACTCAAGGGCCAACTTAAGAAAACCTCTCCTCCTACTAATTGCTAGCATTATTTCCCTCCTCAAATTATCTCACATTTATTCGTCTAGATGTTACCATCCTCCTAATAGAATTTAAGTTTCTTGAAGTCAAGAATTATTTCTCTTTTTTTCTTTGTATTCCTAATCTTTGAAACAGTGGCTTGTATGCTTTTTAAAACTCAGTATTAATTTATTTTCAGTTCCAAATTCGCTCCCTCCTCCTCTCCCACCCACTCAGGAGGCCAAAACACAACACATTACAGATAAGTATCATTATGGAAAATAAATTCCCACAATGGCTGTGTCAAGGAAAGGGAAAGAAAAGAAATTAAGCTTCTACAAGTCTATCACTTCTCTCTCAGACAATATACTTCACTATGAGTCCTTTGAAGCTGACTGGTCATCATACTGATGAGTTCCCAAGACTTTCAAAGTTGACTGCATGTTACTAGATTCTTGAATGAGGTCTGCTGAAGTGAAGAGGTCCTTAACTACAACAATGAATATTAGACCTTGAATTACCTGATCTATTATCCTTACTGGTCAGCTATGAAATAAAATAAAAAGAACATCACAAGCACCTTCTATCTGATCGCTTTCTTAAGGAAATTTCCCCCTCTTTTTGGTCAGCAGCTGTGATTTTCTTGTTAAGAAAAAACCCCTCTACAAAGATTCTCAGAGAGTTGCCTTAGGCACTGGTATGAGGCTTAATCATGAAGCCAATGTGGGTCTGATTTAGAACTTAAATTCAGGTCTTCTAAAGCTGGCTCTCTTTCACTTAGGCATCACTACCTCCTTTTGTGTATACTATGTGCTTAACTAGAGAAAATGTAAAATATTTTTTAATTTTCCAAAGAAAACTGTTCAGTTGAACTGTAGGGTATGAAAAATAAAAGATGTCTGCATTAGAGATAATATTAGGACTTAGTAGGCCCCACTGTGAGCAGAGGATTAGGGTCTCCTCCACTGACAAAATTCCTCTATCGCATCCTACCCCAACAATGGGAAGCAATAAAACAAAGATCTAGAAGCCCAACCTTGAGCTATCAGAAAAGGTTTCAGATAAAATGTGCTCATTGATTGATTGGAAACTCCACTTTTATAAAAGAGTTGAACATTAAGGTTACAATATCAAAAATTGAATCTCATCTGATACTAACAGGGACAAAATGGAATGCGAAGGAAAAAAGGAAACTGTGAGGTACTGAAGGGAGAACTTTTGGGACCTCCCACTTTGAGGAATTTCTACATCTAAGAGCAAGTGTTTTCATTAATTATCCATGTTAGGAAGAGAAAAAAACATATATACATATTTGTCACCTAGTAATGGGCAGAAAGAAAGGGGGAAGATTTGTTTGTGAGAGGTATTGAAATAACATCTGACAGTCGAGCAGCTGTTGCCATCAAAGTTCAATTGGGCTTTGAGTACACACTGACAATCCAGTGAGATACATATCACCTTGTAAATAGATGTTCACTTAATAAAGTGTCAAAGTTACTCTGTACCACAGAAACCACAACTAACTACCAAAGAAAGATGAAAATAGAGCTGGGCCAGAGCTAATAAGGAATATATTGAAGTAAAAAATTGTCATTTCTAATGAATAGTGACTGCTGTTGTTACTACTCTTCCTAATTCCTTTTAGCATGTAAGATATTTGGGTCACAAATTTGTATTATAAAATAAAGGATAAGGATCATTCCCCTTTGTTTCATCTATATTCATTTGATTTAATATAACTTATTGGGAGAATAAACTAGAATGCAAACCCCATTTCTTTTTGAAAATGGGAACAGAGGAAAAAAGACAAGGAAAAAGAAGAGTATTAAAGGAGAGAGGCTACATAATAGTTTGTATTTGCTCAGAAAGAAGTTGCTTAAAGAACAGAAGAGTCCTTGCCCTTTACCATTCCTCTGGCTAATACTGATTATGAAAGAAGCAGCCATTTCTACTAAAAAGCAACCCCAACAAAAGAATTGTATCTTTCCTATACTCGCCAATAAATCAATAAGTATTTACTAAGTGAAAGGATGTGCCACATGGGAAAAACGGGACCGAGAGCTCAAACAAAGCCCTGCCTCTGGTATATGCCAGTTGTTTGACCACAGGGTTAGTCATCTAACTTCATAGTACCCCAAGCAATGATCTAACATTATAAAATTGTAGAAAGTTGCTCAACCGCATTGGGAGAGGGAAATTCCACAATGAAAATTTCCCAAATTAATTAAATCAAAAGCCTGTATTATAAAAGAAAGAAAGTTAGGAAGGAGGGAAGGAGGAAAAGAAAACTGTACAACATGGGACTCTAGTTTATTAGTGCTCTAGCAAAGATTTCTATATTTTAAAGCTTTACCTTCCATCTTAAAGTCAATACTGTGTATTGGTTCTAAGGCAGAAGAGTGGTAAGGGTAGCAATGGGGGTCAAGTGACTTGCCTGTGTGACCCAGCTAGTGTCTGAGGTCAGATGTGAACCCAGGACCCCTCATCTCTGGACCTGGTTTTCAATCCACTGAGCAACTCAGCTGCCCCCTCAACAGCAATGATTTCTAATGGCTATCACTGTCTGACTAAAATCTTTAAAATATATCTAGAAAATCAATGAATATACAATTGGCAAAATGTATTTTTTGACATTTTTAAATGGCCATGAAATAATTATGGTTCATATTTAGTTTGGAATCATTAAATATCCTAATATTTTCAAATGAGCTATTGTCAAGGCATACTATACCATCACCATCCTGAACTTGTGCAAACATAGTATAAGTTTGATCTTGCTTAGTATAAATGATGAATCCCCTGAGGTAGTTGTATTAATTGAATTTACACTGTATATTCCTGATGGGTTGCATGTAATCGCTATATTTACAGAGTCATAACTTCAAATAGCATGAATTCAAGCATGTGACTGAGTACACTAGAGGTTCATTATTCACACTAATCAAGACTAGCTATAATGGAAACAGTGCAGGCAGTAGAGTCGCAAGATCAAATCCTTCCTCTGACACTTACTGGTTATCTGATCATTGGCAGGTCCCATAATTTTTTCTGGACCTCTGTCACCTCAAATGTAAAATTAGGAGAATACCTTAGAGTGTCTACCTTGCAAGGTTATTGTAAAGTTAGACTGATAAATTTTACAAAACATTTTTTAAATCTTAAAAACTCTATAGTAATTTCAGTCATTATGTGAACACGTATCTACATAAAATCAGAAATAGCTGAAACTTGGGTTAATCAGGCAATGCATTTCAGGATCCTACAGATGAAAGAGTACAAAGTAATCTGGCAGAATGAGAAGGCATCTCAATGTATTAAATGATACAGTGGTGCCTCTCCAGTATTTCTACAATCTTAAAGTAACAAGCTTTAAAATAGCATAATACCTATATATGCCCAGCAAAATTAATTTTAGGTCTTGTGTCTAAATCATTTTATCAATCTTATTTATATAGATTTTTAAAGGGGATATGGGGAAAGTAATGGGTAGGTCTGAAATTTTAGGTGCTTTCTATATTTGTGACTTTTCCAACTTCAGTCTTACCTTGGCCAACTGCAAAATTTCACCAAGACTAGACTTCCTATAGGAAATTGTGAATAGACATATTTAAATCCACTTTTAAGAACATGAGTCTCTTCAGGAAAGAATTCTTCAGGAGCAGAGCATGTGTTATGGTTTTGGTCAGTGTTCATGAAGCAAAACCATGGCTCACTGCGATCAACTTGGGCAGCTTCTTCACTAGATAACAACCTCCATTTTAAACAATTCTCGTTCTCGCACTGAAACCATATTTTATCTATATAGAAGCTGTCTTCTTTTGTTTCAGTGTTCTTTAATTTCTTGCAATCAAATTTCTTTTTCCTTGGGAATGACATTTATCCTAGGATTTGGAAAAGAAAATAATAGGTATAAGTATAAAAGAATGTAGTTAATAACAATAATTATAATTATAACCAAGGAATTTTCATTTTATTTCATATTTATCACCCTCCTCCCACAAGTCTGCAAAGAACCTGCTCTGAACATGTTATGTGACCACCAGTAGGAAGCAAGGGTACAAAATAAATGCATTAGTTACTAAAGGAATTAATAGCCCAAACTATTGACTTCTTCCTTCATCCCTTAATCTCTAAATATAAAAATATGATAAAACAAGAAAAGGAAGCATAATTACCAAGATTTCTTAATATTTAATTCACTAAGGTACATAATACATTTCTGATACTTCATGACTCAGGAAAATTAAATGTAAGTAAAACTTTTGTTCTGTGACACCTTAAAATTAGCTTGACTAGGACCTTTATACATATGTATTTTTTCCTATTACACATAAAAACAATTTTCAACATTTAAAAAAAATTGAGTCTCAAATTCTGTCCTTTCCTCCCTCTCATTTAAAAGGGAAGCAATCTGATATAGATTTTACATGTGAAGCCATATAAAACATTTTTTCCATATCAATTCTTTTTGTTTTTTATCTCTTTGGGAAACAAACACAGTAATTATATTGCAGTACATCCTATGGGCATAGATTCAAATTGCTCTCCAGAATGGTTGAATCAGTTCACAACTCCTCCAACAGTGCATCAGCGTCAATTTTTCCACAACCCCTCCAAGTTTTGTCTGGTACCTCAGAGTTGTTTTAATTTGCATTTCTCTATTAAAGAGTGATTTGGTGCACTTTTTCATATGACTATAGATAACTTTAATTACCTCGTCTGACTACTGACTATTTATACCCTTGTAAAGAGTTAAGAAAAGAATCAGAAGATAGAAAATGTAGATGGCTTTTTGTAGATAGTTTTTTTAAGGAATTTACCTAAAAATGGCAGAAGAGATTATAAAGGATGATATTTAGTGGGGATGGAAAGATCAAGGAAGGATTTTTTTTCAGGATGAAGAGATGTGCAGGTTTGTAGAAAGTAAAGAAGTAGCCATTCAAACAAGGAGATACTGAAAATCAGAGTCAGTGGGGACGACAAAGGAGATTCTTTGGAGGAGAAAGAATAGAATAGGATCACTTGTCCAAGTTAGTTTTGCCTTAGTAAGGAATACAACTACCTACTTCAATAAGACAGGAGTGAAAGAGGAGATGACATCTGAATGTATGAGATGAAAAAGAGGGGATAAGAGAGAACTAATGCCAAGGCCTGCAATTTTTTTCTGTAAAATATGAGACAAGGCTCTCAGCTGAAAATGTAGGGGCAGAGGAAACCACAGAAGGCTTGAGGAGGGATAAAAATGTTTGGAAGCCATTGTGGGATATGGAATAGTAAGATGATAATGAAAATACAGAAAAGTTACCCAGCAGTAGTGGAGGCCCAGTTAGGTTGTATAACATAAATTTGTGGGGGAAACAAAACAACTACATGATTTTCTCCACCTTTTTTAGCAGCACATATGTGTAAGCAAAAATTATAGGTGATGGGAATAATCCAAAGCTAAGGTTTAGCAGGATATAATTGGTGATATGATAAACGGGTCAAGGATACAAAAGAAGATGACAATGTAGAGTTGAACTGGTTCACCAAGGAGTCAAGTTGGAGAGAAGAAGAGAGTGGTTTTTGCATGGGAGATAGCCTGGGAGAAAATCCAGGGGTTCAGGGATTAGAGTTTCATGGTGTGGACAAATTAAGGTTTGGTAAAGGAAGGGAGAAGGTGAGGTGGAAAGCAAATAAATTATGGTCAGGTAAAGGGTCTTTGGAATCCTTGAACATAAAAGTGATGCACTTGTAGATGACAGTAAGATCAAAGGTATAACCATCTTTGCACTTGGCTGGGATGGGATGGAGGATTAGGTCATGGGAAGTGAGTAGGCTGAGAAATCTTGCTTTATAAAGTAACTCAGGAGGAGTTCAAGGAAGTGTTTGAAGATTTTATTGATATACTTCTCTGCACCCAGAATGAGATGCCCAAAGAAGTTGCCTACAGTGCATATGTGACAGAAGCAGATGTGGACAAGTCATTGGAAGAAGGAACCAAGATTGGTGGTCAGGCACTCATTTTGGGTTACACAGAGGAGAAGTCTAAGACAAGAGAATGTGAGAGGTGGGAAAAAAGAATTCCTAAAACAAGAAGAGCAGCAAGACAGCAGACTGAAGGACAATGGATCTGAATGACCTCATGTACAAAGACACTGGAGAAAGTCTACATGAAGTATTTGAGAAGACATCAATCAGTTTGCCCTAGAACAACCAAGGCCAACTTAAAGGATATGCATTCATTGAATCTGCCTCTGAGGGAGATGCAAAAGAAGCTTCAAATTCTTGTAACTATAGAAATTGAAGGCAGAGCTATCTGGTTGGAGCTAATGGGTCCAAAGACAACTAATGCATCAACAAGCCAGACCTACAAAATTTTGTGCACAAAAGGTCTGACCAAAGACATGAAAGAAAAAATATACAAAGATTCATTTCACAGCTCAGTTGACGCCAAGATAGTCACAGTCAAGGAGACCAGGTCATCTAAATAGCTTGGTTTTGTGGATTTAAACTCAAAAGATAAAGATAAAGCAGTAAAAGAGAACACAGAAGATGGGGAGATTGATGGAAACAAAGTAACTCTAAACTGGGGCAAGTCTGATGGCTTTGGAGGCCAAGGCACAGTCATAATGGTTATCTTATAGAGGCTTTAGTGACTGAGAAGGCAGTAGAAGAGGCCAAGGTGGCTTTGTTGTCAGATGCTAAGGAAACTTTTGAGGTTGGTGTGGTTTCTGGTTTCTCAGGAGCAGGAAGAAACAACAAATCACAAGGAAAGAGGATGACATTTCAAGGGAGAGAGCATGTTAGTTTTGAATGGATGGATGTTCCATATAAACTTTTGCAGAGACAGTTGATATATGTGAGAATTAACATTTTTGTCTATGCATTATGTTATGTTGATTGTTCATTTGATTGATAATGTTATGTTCCATGTATAAAACTTTTTTTCCTACAAAACAAAAAGATAGCTATCACATTTCTTCCTTTCCTAGAGAAAAAGAAGAAAACCAGACAGGCACCAACATATTGTTCTTGGTGTAGTACTATGAACATAATGGATGCTGAAAAATTGAATCAAAAAAATTTGAGGAAATTGGCCTCACCCTATGGAGAAGTTGACTTTGCCATTATTCTAGAGATATACAGAAAACAATTTGTGAAGTTGTCAAATTAAAAACATTGAATTTACTATTTTCATAAAAACCCTGTAATGCTTATCTGGGCTTACTAATAGAAGGATAAAGGGATCAATAAAATAAGGATTTGCTTCTTGGATTCCTACAAAAAAATAAGAAGTAAATAAGCATTTCTACTAAAGAGGAGAGCAAATCTGATCAGAATTCATTAGAAAATTTTCCCTATTTGATTGTTTTAATTGATCTTTAAAAGACTTTTTTGAGAGACTTGACTACTAAAAAGAATATAGTCAATACTAAAATGAAGGCCAAATCTTCCTCAAACAATAAGGAAACAAATAAAAGTTCTTATGCTGCAATTGATATTAAAAGAAGTTTGCATTGAAATGGCAGCAATCAAATCAAAGTATTTTGAGAGAACATGAAATATTCTCTAAAATAGCCTTAATTTTTAAAATGGGTCAGAGAATTATAGGATTTTATGATTTTATGAACTAGAAAGAATCTAGTGAAAATAAATAAACCAAAGCCCAAATAACTTAAATGACTTGCTAATCAGAGACCTAGTTTTGGTCAAAATTTAGAATAGAACTCATAAGTATAAGTATAATTTTAAAGTAGTTTCTGAGGTATGAAACATAAAAACAAGAATGTAGACCTTCAGTTAGCCTCCATATACCCTTCTTGTTTATATCAACCTATAAATTATTTTCCATATTTTAAGATGTTTATTCAACTACCCGTTGCTACATGTTTCTTTTTTGTGAGCTTCTTATCTAATAAAATCAGATCCCAGGCCATAGTAAAAATAAAATCTTTTTCTATACTGTTGTAGTCTCTATTTGTAAAACACAATACAAAACTTTATTATGCCAGTACCTGATTATGCATGATTATAATCAATCAATGTACATTCATTAAGTCACATAATGGATCTTTGTGTTTAACTTTTAGAATCAGTCTTTTTTACTTGATAGTCATATCACTAATTAATTATATGTTGTATTAGGGAAACTGTAGATACAGGAGTCTCTAGCAATGTAGTCTCCTTCCTAATCCTTTGGTCTTTGGAGGGACACACACACACAAGCAGGTTTGACTGGAAGAGAAGGGCAGGATCTTGTGAAAGTGCTCCTTCACTTTCCCCCTCCCACTAGGCAGTTGGAAAGTCAGTTACAGTTTGGTAATGGTGAACAAACTGATTTGTTAACTCCTGGGCCAAGACAGTAAGTAAGTAAAGGCTAAACTCCTAAAGATGATAACTTTCTCTGAATTATTTCCCCACAGGATAGGATTGGTGAAGCTTTATGTCTTAGAAGCTCACTGGTTCAGAGAATTAGGATTAACTTCAGGGCTACACATAGGAGGAACTTGGCTTAAGGATGTCGTGAGTATATCCACCCCCCCAAAAATATATATAGGCACTGTTCCCAGTTGATAAAGGTTTAATGATAAGTGGAAATGGGAAGGTGGGTGATGGATTAGGATAGATAAGGTAAGGGAAATTCTCAAACAGTTATGTCAAAGCAGTCCCTCCCCCCAAAGTGGGTAAGGTATCTTGAATGACTGATCTGCTCTCTAACCCTATAAATATTCTTCTTTTAAATCAAGACAACTAAACTAAAGTAGACTATGATATTGTTGAAGGTCTAACCAAAGTAAAACAGCTTGGCAGTCAGGAACTGAATGTCTCAGCTCAGAATCATCCAGATTGCAGAGACAGCCCCCAGACTCAAGATCCAGGACCCAAGACCAGCAAGCAGGGTGACCTGCCTTTTTATACCCAGAACTCTAACTGCCTTTAATTGCCCCCTCTCTTAGAGTTCTGGGGGGCACTATGGAATTCTGTGATGTAGCCTGAACCCCTCTTTGAAGCTTGAACCCCTCTCTGCAATATGGATCTCACACTATAACAAAAAGAAAAGCTCAGTTGTCTTGCTCAAGATTTGTTTTATTTATGATCCTTAATAAGAACTTGTACTTTTTGGAACTCTACTAGTGATTAATGGAAAAGTAGGCATGTAATTTTTGAACCTTCTGAGGGATCTGTGATCTTCACTGATGACAGTATTCCCTCAATTAGCATAGATTGAAGCACATCTATTCCTCCCCATCCTGTGCAACTTTTGCTTATGTTGTCTAGAAACTCTATCACACAACTTCAAGAGCTGTCCTAAGCAACTAGCCCATGCCCTTTCCTGGTTATAAATCCTTCTGATAATATCTATTTTGTCCCTTCTCTTGTACAGTTCCTTATTGGTAGTATTTTATAGCATATTCATGCCCACCATGTTCCTCTCCAATGTTCTTTGGGTAATTTGCTCCTGTAATTCCTCAGTGACTATGGTATTCCATAACTATCAGTCACACAGTATCACCAAAAGAATAACTAATGTTAAGACTTAGTTGTTTCAGGGAAAAGTTTGAGGTCGTCAAAAGCTTTGTGCAATGACTTAAGGATAATATATTATGCCTTTATCTTGTTCAACTCTGGACCCACTTACTGTCTATAATGTACAAAATAGAGGCAGACATTTTTCATCCACTTGGATTGTCTTGTGTGAAGTATTAGGCCAAATATATGAATCAAAACCCTTGTCTTATTATTCTTATGAGGAAGAGAGAAATTATCTGGTCAATTTTCAATTAAAAAGGAATATTTTAAATGTATGGTGGTGTTAGGATTTAATCCTCAGAAATGGAGCTTTACTAATGCAGGACTGATGTATTAATGTATGAATAAAACTCTAAATTCTATATATTTGAATGGTTAAACTGAAATATTATACTCATGTTCAACTTACAAGATTTAACCAGGTTTTCAAAGGATGCAAATCACATGTAAATATATGTACATGAGATACTTCTTCCAAAAATTTCATTACAAATGTAATTCTTTTGACAATTTCCTTTTTTCTTTATTTCTGTGATAATTCTGTTTTCTCCTTGTATGAAGATACCATTCTTCACTCTTCTACATTACTGTGGTATTTCATAAGGGCAAAATTGAACAGAACATCAATGTATAAAAACACTTTTTTTAATTTGTTGTGGCATTATATCTCAAAATTCATGATGTAAATGGATGACTTGCAGGTAATAAGACTCATGAGAGTGGACACACAGACTTAAGATTGCAGATATATGGCAAGCACCTAATTTTGAAATCCATTTTTAGTTGAAGTATAAAAAAAGAAACAAAGAATAAGTAGCCTTCACTTTCTCTTTTCAGTTGCTGAGGACTTTGCCCTTCTCCCTGGCGCTAGATTGCTATGAAGGAGAACTTATTCTAAGTCAATGACACTTCATCAGTGAAAAGCTTAGAAATAAATCTGCTATGATAGTCTATTATAAAATGTTAAGGGGATTAAGAAGATTACTTTTAAATTATAGATTAAATTTTAAGATTTTCCTAGGAAGTCAAGAATCACAGTGGATAGTATTGAGAGGTTAAATTAACCCTAAGAAGTGTCATTATTACTCTAACATTGCTACTTATTTTCAAATGTACCTGACTTAAATCTCTTGATTATTTTAACTTTGACACAATGATCAGTTCATTGATCCAGGATTATAGTGTTCCTAATATAGATTATAAAATGCTTACTCTCTTGAGGCTAGATTCTCATTTCTTTCTGTTATCCATTTCTTCACCATAAGGAATTCCATTTGACTTCAAAGTGATTGTCATGTATAGAAGAAAAAGTTGAGGTGTCAAAGTAAAATGGAAATGGGGCTGAGAAAACCACAGTTTTATAGTCTTCAAAAATTGCTCCAAAATGATATCTGGTTCAAACTCTAGTTTACAAAAGTATTTCCAAATTAGAGCTATATAGAAGGTAGTAATTATAAATGTTTTTAATTATAGAAAACATTTTCTATTTCTTGCATTTTTAAATTAAGTCTGATTCTGAATTCCAAAAATTAATTATAAAAAACAAGATAATTCATTGGAGAATGGAAAAAACAATTAGTTTTAGGATACAGAAAAGAAGAAATAGCTAAAGAAACTGAAGTAATTTAGAACAAATATGATAACAGACTTTTAGGAAAATAGTCATTTTTCTCCACTAAGGCAAAAAAAGTAAAAAAGAAAAGAAATGGGCTTAAATTGCAGATTGAGAGGCATAGTTTAGAAAGAAGGAAACAATTTTCAAAAGAAATACTCTAGAATTGTCATTTTTTGCATATTTGCACAGTATCAAGAATAGTGCTCTATAGTTAATGGGTACACTAAATGTTGATGGCAATCATTTCACATAATTCTGCTCAGTTTCTCCTCTACTTCCTGTACAGCATCTGGAGCTGGCCAAGTATTCTACAGAACAGATGGGTTAGAAATTACACTTTTTCCCATGCTGTATTATAAGTCATTACTAGTCATATTGAATTTATTAAATAAAAACAGACCACCATTCTCTATAGCACCCCACTAAATACTTCCTAACAACTTTATATATTGCAATCATTACAGTTATTTACTGAATTAAAATGAAATTGGCTAGACAAGTGAATTAAACTAAAATGGAGGAGGAAAATCCCAGAAGAAATTGCCAAAATTTCTTATGAATTTTGTAGTCCTTGGTATTACTTTAAAGTACCATGGTAGAACTAAGAAATAAAAAAATTAGAAAGGAAAATCAATTTTATTGAATTAAAAGGTTGTGAAGTTTCATTTTCAACAGAATACAGGTCTTTAATGACAGAATATGTCCAATATAAATTCTTGTGAAGCATCAATTTTTATTATAATGTGACTGATGTATTCCAGATGGTAAAATTACAATACACTAAAGGAGTGCTGTACAACATCAGAATTTAATGAGATACTGTGAATAAATACATACACCATAAGAATGAAGATAAATGTCTACTTATAATAGAAATTGTTTATAAGTGAGTGAGAAAAATAATAATTGTTTTCTAAACAAAGAATAGTCATTATTCTTTTGCTCTCTCTCTCTCTCTCTCTCTCTCTCTCTCTCTCTCTCTCTCTCTCTTTCTCTTTCTCGTTAAATCAAATATATTCAACTTTTAACGAAGGAATATCCCAGATGATGCAACTGTCCTGGGATTGGGAAAACAATAACAGATGCATCACTGACTGTAGAGTTTTGCTATTTTAACTTTAAGGGATTACTTTGTTATCATTTGCATTTCTGGTGGATACCAATCTCATTTGTAATTTATGTTTAAGGCTGTAATGCTGAACAGTTTTCAGACTTGCCTTCAATTGTTAAAAAATAAAGCAAAAACATAAAGTTTCTGAAGCCAAGAAGTGGAAATTATACTGTTCATTCCTCACTTTAAAAATGTGCCTTGTGCATACTAGGCACACAATAAGTATTTTTAAAATTTGAAGTAACAACTTTCTCCTTCATAAATGAATGCTCCTATTGATTTTTAAGCTCTATACAATGGAGGATACAGCTCAATAAACTAATAATATCAATATCAAGAGGAAAATGTAATTAAAAATATTTATTTAGTAATTTTTGTTTTCTTTTCTCCTTTTTAATATTTGGTTTCTTGCCTTTCTATCAATACCCTAAGTTTTCTCTGCCAACCACTGGAACTCATGAACACAGTGATGTAGAAATGAAGCAGAAGCTATCAGTCTCACAGACCAACATCATTTTGGAAAGCAATTGTCAGAAAGCAGGTGTAAGGAAAGCTTTGGTATCTCCTTGCCACCAACAATAAAGGGAAAAATTTTTCACTCTGAGAAAAAATTTTTCCTCTTTCCAGAATTAAACTAATCTAGTTCTTTCTTGGGACTAGTTAAGTTATATATAACCAGGAAAAAAGAGAAATCCTTTAATAGCAGCAAGGTGTTTTCATAGTAAGGTCAATACAATAAAAATGCTTAATAGGACTAGGTTCAAATGCTCATTACTTTAGTAAATGCAAATAGCCTACCTCCACCTCCACAAAAGTAAAAAAAAGTTGGTCTAAACACAAAAACAAATGTGAGGGTTCTTTATGGTTCTAAGAGCCTGTGCAGTTCCTGTCTCTTGGGTAAATCTTTTAGAAAGGGATCCCTCACCACATGGTCCTTTCTTCTCTCTATACCCTATTATGCATCTCCTGGTAAGGGGAAACCAAAGAGATCTAAGAAGTGAAAGTTCTCTTTGCCATATACCTACTAAGATAATCAATTTTAGCAATGCAGAAAGCATTCCAGGAATGGAAAACAACCTAGAAAAAGGCATGGAATTGTGAAGTGAAGTGTCATATGCAAGGAGACAAGCACAGCTGCATCCTAGAATATACAGTCAAGTGTTAAAAGACTGGAAAGGCAGAAAAGGGAGCAAGTGCCTGAGAATTTTTGTCATTTAAAGAACTTACCAAGGAAGCATACACAACAGTATGAGGTCCCAAGGCCATAACCTAAAAAGCAGAGTGAACACAAGGAATCTTTTGGCCTGTTTCAGAAGAGTCCCTTTTCTTTGCTTTCTATTCTTGATTCCTTACTTGTTTCATTATATATTAGGATTGTGGGATTTATTTTCATGAATTCCATAATCAACTTTAGATTTATGATTTATCAATCTACTTCCCTGAGCTAACCTATTCAGTAAGGAATAGTCTGCTACTTAGTCTTCTTCAATAATACTAAAATTATAATTCACTGTTTCTAGCAGTTTATAGTGAAGACAACAAAATGATTCAACTCTCCACAACTTAGCTCCAGCCAGATTAATAAGTGAATACTAATGAGTAATGTTGCTTAGACTCAAGGGTTTGCTGATAATTAACAAGCTAGGATCTACTTCATTCAAAACTCAGTAGTTTTTTTTTTCTGATAAAGGGGCCTCAAGGTCTAAGAGTCTGGAATGCAGAAGATAGGAAATTGTTTCCAATTTGAGAGGAAGGGCTGAGAAGTCAGACACTACCACATGCCCTAACAAACACAAGTAGGTAGATGGAGCACAGCAGTTTTTAAATTACTTTCTCTTGATCTCATGCTCCCATCTTCCAGTTAGGCAGGAGGAGCTCCATGGCTCTGTTCTGTGTTATTGTTGTTTATTGCTTTATATGAGGATAGTGGAATAGAAGTCTCTTCCTGTCCTTTGCCTATTTAACATTAAGCTGAGAATCCTTGCTCTAGGTATCACTGACCTTTTTCCCAGTGAGCAGAGGTTTTGTCTCTTCCATCTTTTGTAGGCAGCTCCATGACAGCCTACATTGGATCTCGGTCTACTGATAAAACAATTTAATGATAAGCCATTTTCATATCTTTTTGGGAACATTTTCACTTCTCATATTCATCTCATTCAGAGAGATGAATTCATGATGTAGAACCAGACATATATTTTTGGACATAGTGAATGTAGGAATTCATTCACATGACTATGTTTGTTACAAGAGTCTTGTTTTTAATTTATTTTTATAATAGGTATGGGGAAAGGAGAAGTGGCAAGGAGATAAAATAAATGTCTATTGATTGAAAAAAGGTTGAAAAAAGTTATACTCAAAGAAATACCAGATCCACTTTGTCATTACTGGAATATGAATTTCCTTTGAAGTCCAAGTTCTTGATAGTACTTTTTCCCTTTCTTGGGTAAAAGTCAGTGTTTGTTACGTAGAGATCAGTCAGCCAAATGCCATTACTAATTCTAAAGGTCTTTAGGGGAAAACAGTCTATTAGACCTTAACATATTTGGGGTATTGTAGTCATATTAACAGTTTCTGAAAGAGGTATATGGGCAGATCTTATTAAATATCTCCCTGTATTACAGTTACTGTAACAGATTCTCATAAGAATGTGGGCACTTGGTGGAGCCAAGGAGGCTTGATGGAGGCTTAGTAGTAGCAAAGCCAAAACTGTTCTGACTATCCTTCCAAACCAATCTTTAAAAGGTGCCTCAAAACAATATGAGTCAAAAACCAATAGCAGGTCGGAGGGTGTATGTGTGGGGGAGTGGTAAAGGAAGGGACTCTCACATTGAACGCAATATGAAAGGTAGATAGAGAGTCGATTTTCATGGGATCAGGGATCAGGGGGAACCAGAAGCAAAACTGCACACAGAGGAGTGCTGTCTAACCACCTACACACCTACTGTGCAAGGTTCTGTGACTGGGTGTAGGCTAACTTCAGGAACCCTGGACAGGGGCAACATTAGCAAAAGAGCACCCTAGACTCACCCCCTTGAAGTCCCAGACCCTGGCACCAACCAACAATGAGGTCCAAAAGTACATTAGGTTGGGCTGTTTCAAGCCTCAGTGACCGCATTAAAGACTTAGCCCCAGGGAAAAAGAGGAAAGAACAAAACTAACAGAGAATGGTGAGATCCAAGTAACTATAAGCAAAACATCAAAAAAATGGGAATTGGTCTCAAGCCCTGGAAGAACTCAAAAATAAATTTAAAAAATCAAATAAAACAGGTTGAAGAAAAATGGGGAAAAGAAATGAAAGTAATACAAAAGGAAAATAACAGCTTTATAAGCAAAATTGGTCAACTGGAAAAAGAGCACAAAAATCCAATGAAGAAAAGCGTGCCATGAAAAGTAGAATGGACCAAATGAAAAGGGAGAATCAAAAGGGAATGGAAGAAATTTAGTCTTTAAAAATAGAATTGAGCAAATAGACACTAACAACTTCACAAGACATCAAGAAACAATAAAACAAAATCAAAAGAACAAAAAAATTGAAGGAAATATTAAATATCTCATTGGAAAATAGGAGAGGCAATTTAAGAATTATTGGACTACCTGAAAGTTATGACCAAAAAACAAGCCTCGACATTGCAAGAAATTATCCAAGACAAGGTCAACTGGGTGGCTCAATGAATTGAGAGCCAGACCTAGAGATAGAAGGTCCTAGGTTCAAATCTGTCCTCAGACACTTCCTAGCTATTTGACCCTAGGTAAATCACTTAACCCTTATTGCCTAGCCCTTACTGATCTTCTATCTTATAACCAATACACTGTATTGACTTTAAGATGAAAGGTAAAGGTTATTATACCAAGAACTTGAACTGTGATAGCATAGTCTTTAGGAATCCAAAGCCACCTCCATACCACAAAAGAGACATCAAAGTAGGATTTTGTAAAGGACTCTCTTTCTGGAAGAAGTACTCACATCACTGATATAAATGAATCAAAACACTAAAACATTATTTTTTAAGAAATAATAATTTTCTTCTTCATTGTAGTATTCCCTTAAGTGACAAGACAGCACAGGAAGATATTTAAGTTTAGCTAGTCATAAAGCAAGTCTTTGCTCAAAATGGTTTTTATGTTTTTATTTATTTTTTTCTGCTTTAAAAACAAAGGGCAAAATTCTGATGAAAAATACCATGTTATCATTGTGAAGTTAATTAGCAATGTACAAATACATCACTTAGGTGTAATGTAAAATGTAATTTGGGTTTGGACTAAAATTGGATCCAAGCTTGAAAATTTACCACAACTTGTCAGAAAAGTTGCTAGGGCAACTAATTAATTTGTGGGGAAGATAGAACACTGGGCTTGGTATCAGGAAGACTCATTTACATGAGTTCAAATCTGGCCTCCAACAGTTACTAGCTGTATGACCAAGTCTCATAACCCTGTTTGCTTCAATTCTCCATATATAAAATGAGCTAGAGAAGGAAATGGCAAACCATCCCAATATCTTTGGCAGGAAAACCCTTAAATGGGGTCACAGAGAGTCAGATATGACAGAAACGACTAAACATCTGGACCAGTGATGGGCAAACTTTTCAAAGTGGGGGCCAAAGGAAAGGAAAGGCTCGTTTGTTAGTCTATTTCTAAGACAACTCTTTTGAAGTTTCATTGTACTGTATCGTACTCATTATATTCATCAGATTAGGAATAATGGCGCTGGGCTGAATAGAATATTTTCAGGCCCTCCCTCCCCCCACATCTCATACAGTGGGCCGTACTTTGCCCATCACTGATCTAAACAATATTAACATTTTTTATGTTCCTTATTCTAAAAAAATAAGATTTCAGCTTAAGCCCTAAAACTCAAAGATGTCTGATATTCCTTGGCATATTGTGTGACTGTCAGTTTTTTTTACCATATGCTTTCCCCTGCTATTTTCAAGTATTTTATTTTTCCATTGGAAGAACAATTTTTAAAATTCATTTAAAAGAAAATCTCACCTTCTATCTTAGTATTGATACTATTGATTCCAAGGCAGATGAACAGTAAAGGCTAGGCAGTTGGGGTTAAGTAACTTTCCCAGGGTCATGCAGCTAGGCAGTGTCTAAAATCAGATTTGAACCTAGAGACCTCTTATCTCTAGTCCTAGCTCTCTATCCACTGGGCCATCTAGCTTCTATAACATTCATTTTTTTTTTAATTTGGAGATCCAAATTCTCTTCCTCTGGTCTTACCCTCCCCCATCAATAAGAAAGAAGGAAAGAAATTTTATATAAGTTACACATCTGCAATAATGCAAAACATATTTCCAAATTAGCCATGCCGTGAAAGAAAACACAAACCATGAAATAAGAAAAATATATAAAGTAAAAAAAAAGTATATTTTGGTCTGCATTTAGGCTCCATCAATTCTTTCTCTGCATGTGGATAGCATTTTTCTTAAGTCCTTTTGACTTGCCTTGGATCATTGTATTATAGAAAATAAGTAAATTCTTTACAATTACTCATTGTACAATATTGCTGTTAACAGTTTTGTTCATGTACATGTTTCTAGGTTTTTGTGAAAGCATCATGCTCATCATTTGTTATAGCAAAATAGTATTACATCAGAATCAGATGCCATAATTTGTTCAGCAGCTCTTCAATTGATGGGCATCCCCTCACTTTCTAATTCTTTGCCATCACAAAAAGAGGTGCTATAAATGTTTCTGTATGTGTGTATATGTATATGTATATGTATATGTGTGTTTGTGTGTGTTTGTGTGTGATTTTCCTTTCTTAAAAATATCACTTTGGGCTACAGATCTACTAGCAGTATTTCTGAGTCAAAGGGTATGCACAGTTTTGTAGTAATTAGACATTGTTCTAAATTTCTCCCCAGAATGTTTGGGTCAATTCACCACTCTCTCAAGAGTGCATTAGTGTCTTAATTTTTCTAAATTTCTCTTGTATTTGTCATTTTCATTTTCTGTCATATTAGCCAGTCTGATAAGTTATACCTCAGAGTTGTTTTAATTTGCATTTCCCTAATCAATAATGATTTAGGGAATTTTCTTATATTAACATAGTTCTAATTTCTGCTTCTGAAAACTACCTTTAATATCCCTTTACTTTATATCCCTTTATATATATGTATATATATGTATGTATATATACATATATATACTTTATATATACTTTAACATTTATATATACTTTAACATCCCTTTATCAACTTGAGAATGACTGGTATTGTTATAAATTTGATATAATTCTTTATATATTTGAGAAACAAGGTCTTTATGAAAGACTTAATATAAAAAAATTTCCCAGTTTTCTGCTTTTCTTCTAATCTTGGCTAACTGGTTTGTGCAAAATCTTTTTTTTTTAAACCCTTACCTTCCATCTTGAAGTCAATACTGTGTATTGGCTCCAAGGCAGAAGAGGGGTAAGGGTAGGCAATGGGGGTCAAGTGACTTGCCCAGGGTCACACAGCTGGGAAGTGTCTGAGGTCAGATTTGAACCTAGGACCTCCCGTAGTCTAGGCCTGACTCTCAATCCACTGAGCTACCCAGCTGCCCCCTGCAAAATCTTTTTTAGTTTAATGTAATCAAAATTATACATTTTATATCCTGTAATGTCTCTAATCTCGTTTGGTCATAAATTTTTCCATTATCCATAGATTTGACATAGATCTGATCCATGTTCCTATAACTTGCTTATGGTATCACCCTTTATGTCCAAGCCATGTACCCATTTTCACCTTATTTTGCTATGCAGTGTGACTATTGGTTGACAACTAGTTCCTGCCAAATATGTTCTAGTTTTCTCAGCAGTTTGTCAAATCGTTATTGTCCTAAAAGCTGGGATCTTAGGGTTTATCAAATACTAGATTACTAAGGTCATTTACCACAGTTTGTGTAGCTAATCTGTATAGTCATCTACCACTCTATTTCTTAGCCAGTATTAGATTTTTCTGCTGATTACCAATTTGTAATGCAATTTGAGATCCATTATGGTTAAGCCACCTATATTTATATTTTTAATTGATTCCTTTAATATTATTGATCTTTTGTTCTTCCAGATGAATTTCATTATTATTTTTCTAGCTCTATAAAATAATTTTGGCAGTCTGATTGGTATGGCATTAAATGAGTAAATTAATTTAGATAGAAGAGTCATTTATATTATATTGGCTCTGACTACCTGTTAACAATTAATATTTTTCCAATTGTTTAAATATGATTTTATTTATGTGAAACATATTTTGTAATTGTGTTCATATAAGCTCCTGAGTCTGTCTTGGCAGGTAGACTCCAAAGTATTTTATATTGTCTACAGTTATTTTAAATGGGATTTATCTTTCTGTCTCTTCTTACTGGACTTTGTTGAAAACATATTAAAATGCTGGTGATTTATATATATATATATATATACATATATATATATATATATATATATATATTTTTTTTATCCTGGGACTCCATTCTAGGAGCATAGGGCCACAACCAGTAGGCAATGG
>NC_058134.1:26544990-26624824 GCF_016433145.1 Gracilinanus agilis
ATATTTTTTTTTATCCTGGGACTCCATTCTAGGAGCATAGGGCCACAACCAGTAGGCAATGGGACACACAGTCGCTCAGGGTCACCCAGCTGGGAAGTGTCTGAGGCCAGATTTGAACCTAGGACCTTTCGTCTCTAGGCCTGGCTCTCAATCCACTGAGCTAGCCCAACCAACATTTAGGTTGCAGTTTCTTTAGCAGATGTAGTTTTTACAGGTGGGGTTGCTAGCCCCACACCCAACCCTCCTCCCTTTTTCATCCGGGCTAGGGACCGTCCTTGGCCCAGGAGTGGTAAGGGTGGGCAGTAGGGGTCAAGTGACTTGCCCAAGGTCACACAGCTGGAAGTGTCCGAGGCCAGACTTGAACCTAGGACCTCCAGTCTCTAGGCCTGGCTCTCAATCCACTGAGCCACTCAGCTGCCCCGGTGATTTATATAGGTTTATTTTATATCCTTCAACTTTGCTAAAGTTATTGTTTCAAGTAGTTTTTTAATTGATTCTCTAGGATTCTCTAAGCATACCGTAAAATCATCTGCAAAGAGTGGTAGCTTTGTCCCTCATTACCTATTATTTTAACTCTTTCTAATTTTTTTGCTTCTCTTAGCTTTTTTAATGAAAATGGGAATCCTTGCTTCACCAATTATCTTACTGGGAAGGTTTCTAATTTATCCCCATTACATGTAATGCTTGTTGATGGTTTTAGATAGATATTACTTCTCACTTTAAGGAAAGCTCCATTTAGCCCCATTTAAGGAAAGCTCCATGCTTCTTATGTTTTTAATAGGAATGACTATTGTATTTTGTCAAAAGCCTTTCCTCTGAATCTACTGAAATAAAATTGATTTTTGTTGTTTTGTTACGATATAATCAATTATTCTAAGAGTTTTCCTAATATGTTGTACCAGTCCTTCATTCTTGGCATAAATATCACCTAGTAGAGGGTGTGATCTTTGTGGTATATTGCTGTAATTTTCCTGCTATTGTTTTATTTAAAAATTTTGCATCGAATATTGATAATAATATCATTAGTGAAAGTTATCTAGTTTTCTTTTTCTGTTTATGCTCTTTCTGGTTTATGTATCAGTACAATATTTGTGTCAGAAATGGAATTTGGTAGGATTCCTTCCTCTGTTTTTCCAAACAATTTATATAATATTGGAATTAATTTTTCTTTAAATGTTTGGTAGAATTCACTTGTGAAATACATCTGTTCTTGGGGATTTTTTCTTAGGGAGATCTTTGGTAATTTGTTCAATTTATTTTTCTAAGACGGTTATTTAAATACTCTATTTCCTCTTCTGTTAATCTGGACAACTTATATTTTTGCAAATATTCATCCATTTCATTTAGATTGCTAGACTTATTCCATATAAGTGGGCAAAATAATTCCTAATAATTTTTTAATTTCATTTTCATTGAGCAAATTTACCCTTTTCATTTTTAATACTGGTAATTTGTTTTTCTTTTCTTTTTTGTTAAAGTCAAATTAACTAATAGTTTATCTATTTCATTGTTTTTTCTTTCATAAAACTAGCTCCTTTTATTTATTAAATGGTTTTCTTACCTTCAGTTTTATTAATCATTCCCTTGATTTTCAGAATTTTTAATTTGGTGTTTAATTGGGGATTTTTAATTTGTTCTTTTTTCTAGCTTTTTTTAGTTGCACACCCAATTCATGTATCTGTTCTTTCTCTATTTTATTGATGAAAGCATTTAGAAATATAAAAATTCCTCTAAGTACTGCTTTGGTTATATCCCACAAATTTTGGTGTGTTGTTTCACTGTCATTCTCTTTAAAGACAGTGTTGATTCTTAGGATTAGATTATTTAATTTTGAATTAATTTTAATCTATGTCTCCATGGCCCTTACTGAATGTAATTTTTATTGCATTATGATATGAAAAGGAAGACTTTAATATTTCTGCTTTTCTGCATTTGGCTGTGAGGCTTTTATGCCCTAATAGGTGGTCATTTTTTGTGTAGGTGCTATGTACTACTGAGAAAAAGAAATATTCCTTTCTATTCCCAATCAATTTTCTCCAGAAATCTATCCCTTCTGACTTTTCAAAAATTCTAGTTGTCTTTAACTTCTTTTTTGTTTATTTTTTTGTTATAGTTATCTAGTTATGAGAAGGAAAAGGTGAAGTCCCCAACTAATATAGTTTTGTTATCTTTTTCCTTCTGTAACTCATTTAACTTTTCCTTTAAGAATTTGGAAGCTACACCATTTGGTACAGATATACTTTTATGTTCATTGTCTATAATACCTTTTAGCAAAAAGTAGTTCTCCTGCTTATTTCTTTTAACTAGACCTATTTTTGGTTTTGCTTTGTCTGAGAGTCTAAATGCTCTCCCTGCTTTATTGTATTTCTCCTGAAGCAAAAGAGACTCTTCCTCAGCTCCTTACCTTTACTCTGTGTGTGTGTGTCTGCATCAAGGGTTTTAAAACTTGTGTGTTTCTTATAAATAATATACTGCAGTATTTTTAATCTACTTTACTATCTTCTGTTTTATGGGTGAATTCATTCCAATTACATTCACAGTCATGATTATTGTGTATTTCCTTCTACTTTCTTCTTTTCCATTTAATCTTTTCATCTCCTTCTGTCCAGTCCCTCTTCAAATATTTTGCTTCAGATCACAGCCTCCTCTAAAAATTCCTTCCATCAATCTCCCCTTTTTCTTTTCTCCTTCCCCTCTTATTTCTCTGTAGGGCAAGATATATTTCTATACCCAACTAAGTGTGTGTGTTACTTCTTCTTTAAGCCAATTTCAATGAGTAAAAGGTTGAAGAATTTGTCCACCACCCCTCCTAACATCCTCTCCACAGTAAAAACTCTTTCACTTCTCTTATGTGGCATAATTGCCCCCATTCTACCTCTCCCTTCCTCCTCTCTCAGTGCTTCCCTCTTTCTTGCCTCTTAATTTTTAGGGAGCACTATCATCCCATGATAGTCTATTCATATCTGTGCCCTCTGTCTAGGTATGCATACTCCTCCTACCTGCTTTAATAATGAAAATATTCTTACGAGGTACAAATATCAGCTTCCTATGTAGGGATGTAAATAGTTATCCTTACTGAGTCCTTTATACAACATGGGTTTGATGGTCCCCAGCACTTTATGGTTTCTTTTTCCTTACTTCCTTTTTATACTTAAGTCTTGTATTTGAAAGCCAAATGTTGTATCATCAGGAATGCTTAAAAGGCTTCTGTTTCACTAAATACCAATTTTCCCCCTGAAGGGTTATATTCAATTTTACTGTGGGGGAAATTCTTTGTTGTAATCCTAGCTCTCTTGCTCTCCAAATTTTCATATTCCAAGCCTTTCAGTCCTTTAATGTAGAGGCTGCTAAACCATGTGTTATCCTGTGTGGCAGTCTGAGACCCTTGGATCCAAAGACTCTAAGCAAACCTCAAGTCAATGGAGCAGAAAGTCCCCAGCCACATTCTCCCTCCTTTCTCTCCTTTTGCATCTAGGTCAGTGATGGGCAAACTTTTTAAAGAGGGGAACAAAGGAAAGGTAACGCTCATCTGTCAGTCTGTTTCTAAGGCAACTCTTTCAAAGTTTCATTGTATTGTATCCTACTTATTGTATTCGTCAGATTAGGAATAATGTTGCCTGGCTAGATAGAACATTTCAGGTGGCTGCATCTGGCCCACAGGCCATAGTTTGCCCATCACTGATCTAGGTTATGTTTGTGTTCACTATCTCCTAGAACTCCAGGAAAACTTTTGAATATGTATAATGCAACCTAGACAAACCTTTGTGTTGTTTCAGATAACCTATGGAAACCCCCCCCCATCTCTCAGACCCCTGTACAACATATATCTGATAAATCACTGATATATGACAGATTGTATTGGGATCACTTATGGTCTCTCTGTTAATCATTGTAGGTTACCATGTAAATATTGGCTGTTATGATTTGTATGGAAAGCTTCGGTAGAAACCCCAGCTTGTTTTTCTCCTCCTATAAAAATCATTATTACTCTCAATAAAGTTGCCTTTGATTATCCTCCACATCACTGGTCCCCCCTGATCCCACTTTATCATTCTTCTTACCTGCCTTCAAGATCCCCATCTATTGTCAGGCAGGATCTGACAATCCTTCAATTTGGAACTACGTCCAAAGGTCTATAAAACTATGCACACTCTGTGATCCAATAATACCATAACTATGTCCCAAACAGATTTTTTTAGGGAAAAGGACCTGTTTGTGGTGGCAAAGAATTGGAAATTGAGATGATATTCATCATTTAGGAAAAAGACTGAACAAGTTATAGTATATGATTATAATGGAATACTACTATAATATAAGAAATAATGAGAATGACTTAAGAAAAACTAGGAAAGAACCAAATGAACTGATTAAAAGTGAAGTGAGCAGAACCAGGAGAACATTGTACAAATTATATGATGAACTTTTATGAATGACTCAGCTATTCAGAGCAATACAGTGATCCAAAATAAATCTTTAAGAAGTCACAATGAAAAACACCACCTGCCTCCAGAGAAAGAACTGATGGAATCTGAATCCAGACTGAGAAATATGTTTTTAATTTATTTCTTCAATTTTCTTTTTTTTTTGCTTGAATTCTCTTTCACAAAATGACCAATATGGACTATTACACTACTACACATATAAAATCTATATAAGATTGCTAGTCATTTCAGGGATAGGGAAGGGGAAATAGGGTGAGAATTTGGCTAAAACTTTTTTAAAAATCCAAAACTTAAAAAAAATTGTTTTCCTGTAGTTTAGGAAAAATATTTTTTAACTTTGTATTATCCTGACAATGCTCCATAATATTGGGATTGTTTCTCTCTAGCTGATTATAATATTTTCTCCTTGACCTAGTTGCTCTTGAATTTGGCTATGATATTTCTGAGAGTTTTCATTTTGGGATGTCTTTCAGGAGGCAATCAGTGCATTATTTCCATTTTTATTTTACTCTCTGGTTCTAGGATATCAAAGCAATTTTCTTTAATAACTTTTTAAAACATGATGTCTAGGCTCTTTTTTTAATCATCCCTTTCAAGTAATTCAATAATACCTAAATTATCTCTTCTGGATCTACTTTCCATGTCAATTGTTTTTTTCCAAAGAGATATTTTACATTTTCTTCTATTTTTCTTTCTTTTTCTTTTGTCTGTTTCTTGATGTTTCATGGAGTTGCTAGTTTCCATTTGTCCAATTCTAATTTTTAAGAAATTATTTTCTTCATTGAGTTTTTGTATCTCCTTTTCCATCTGGCCATTTCTACTTTTTACAGAATTCTTTTTCTCAGTGAATTCTTATATCCTTTTTCCAGTTAGCCAATTCTACTTTTTAAGTTCTTCTCTGTAGTAGTTTTTCTTTTTCTTTTTTTCTTTCTTTTTTTTTGCTTCTTTTACCATTTGGCCTATTTTATTTTTATAAGATGTTATTTCTTCAGTTTATTTCTGTGCCTCCTTTACCAAGCTGTTAACTCTCATTTCTTTTACATGACTCATTTTTTTCCTAATTTTTACTCTAAATCCCTCATTTGATATTTAAAATTATTTTTGAATTCTTTCAAGAATTCTTTCAGGGGTAACTTCTGGGCTAATATGGCTAAAGAATAGAAGGAAGGGACATCTTCTTACAACCAAATGATATAAAGCATCTCAAGAGGACAAAAATCAAAATCAGACTACTGAAGTGGCTCAACTGCAGAGAGCAGCCTTGAAGGTAGGAAGGGAACATAAGGGGATAAAACTACATCTACTGAAGTACAAGCTGATCACCCCTCCTCCACACCACCTACCTTGCCAAAGTTAGAGCAAGGGCCAGGGCAATTTCTAGGTTCTTGTGGCTGACTAAGGGCACAACAGACTTACCCCTAAGGGCAGTGCAAAGCCTTGGCAGCCAGACTTGGGACCCAAGGCTTATAAGAGTGGGGCTCAGGTGCAGAGATAGGGCAGAGATGGGTTGCCCACAGCAGACTCTGTAGAGACTAGAAAAATAGCCTCAGGGAAAAACCCACTTACTGCTTGCCCTCTTCACTAAGACATCTGGCTAGGAAGGGAAGAGAAAACTAACACAACAATGGCCACCAACAAGTAAGAGCTACAATCCACAAGTACCAAGAAATAATAATAATAAGATACAACAGAAAAAGTCTCTGACCCTGGAGAACTTCTATGGCGAAAAACAGCAAAGTACAGAGGTGACAGCAGAGAGCAACAAACAAGCAAACACATCCAAACTTTTCAAAAAGAGTGGAAATTGGTTACAAGCTCTTGAGGAATTCAAGGAGGAGTTCAAGAACCAAGTAAGAAAGATGGAAGAACAAGTGGAGGAAGAAGAATAACCATGAGTAAGATTGTAGATCTAAAAATAAATTTGTCCTCTTCTTACCCATTGCTTTAAAAACTTGCGAACTGTGGCCAATCATTTAAGCCTTTCTGGGTTCCTATTTACTCCACTATAAAATGAAGCAGTTCAACTCAATGACTTCTAAGGTTCTTTCCATCCCTAAATCTATCAGCCCATGAAACAACAAATAACTTCTATTTGCCAAACAAAACTCTAAGATCAGCTCTGCAAAAATATTTTACGTAACTTATTTCTCATCACTTGCTTTAATACTTCAGAAGATTCATGATGTCATTATTATATTTTTTACCAAAGAAGATAAACTCTATGTCTTAGTAGAAGTTTTCATTAGTGATTATCTAGGGTCTAAAAAAATCTACCAACTGGTGCCTAACTTTCTGGTAATGAGCATCTTCCATCTTAGCTGGGGTAATGGTTGGACTATAGTATGAAGAGAATTTCTAATAGCTAAGACTCAGTATTCTGCCACATTCTGAAGTACTTGGAAGTGGAAAATTAAGTGTCTTGGGGTAATAATAATAAAACCTGACCTATTGCCTAGTGTTATAATTAAAGTTATGTGTGTGCATAAAAACTTTACTTATAATACTAGGAAGTGTGAGGAGGGGACAGGATAACAGTATGATAAGTATTTTCAAAAGATTACTCCTTTTAAATGATTATCTTCTTGTCTAAACATTATTCTTCTCTATACTTCCTTTGAGTACCACAAGACATCCAGGTTTATAGTCTCATGAGTCATTTTTGACCCTTCCTTCTATATTCAATCAGTTTTCAAGGCTTGTTCATTATATTTCCACATCTTTGTATTCAATTCTATCTCTCTACTTATAGAGTCACTGGTCTAATTCAAATACTCATCATCTCTCATGGACTTTTTGCTTACACACTCTCATCTTTCCTATACAATCTTCCAGTGGCCAAAATAATCTTCTTAAGACAGAGGACTGGTCATGTCTCTCCTGTTCCAAACACTTCAATGAATCACATTCCCTTACAGGGTCTCCTTCACTAGCTCTATCTTATCTGCATCTTTATTTCATATTTCCCTTCTTCATTCCCTGTTCATTCCATTCACACTAGCCTTACTTGACATTTTATTTTCTACCTGACATATTTTGATTCTGTTGTACCTGGAATATCGTTGGCCCCACTCTCTCCTATCTCCATATTTCAGAATACTTATCTTCAAAATTAAATTCATTCACCACTTCCTATGAAGTCTTCCCTGATTCCTAGTTGTTAGCACTCTTCCCCTATATTTGTATATGTTAGGCCCCCTAAAAAGATCAGATAATCTTTCAGGATGGAAACTGCTTCATTTTGTCTTTTATATCTCCAGTACAGTACTTTGCATGTAGCAGGCTTTTATTAATTGTTGAATCGTATTTAATGTTTGTTAGGCTGATATTTGTTACTTAGGAGCTAAGGTTCCTTTTCTATTCTTTTTGATATCTTGTCACAAGTCAAATTCTAACAATTCTAGAGGGATGCCCGAGTTGGGGCACAAATAAAAAGACAGCTATTAAGAAGCAGACTCAACATTAAATCCAGTCTATATAAATTTAGAGCTAAAGTTCTGGGTCACATGTTATGCATACAAGTTTATTGATTTCAATTAAAAATTTCTGCAACGCATTCAAATAATTTATAGCACAATATTATATTTAGCTATATATAAATTTGGTTTATAGTAATCCAATTATTGAATTAAAAATAAATGGATATATATAAAAATGATTTTGTTTACATACATGACAGGAGGCTGCATAAACCACATAAAGAATTTATCTGTCTGCTTCAGGCTGAACATTTGTAGTAACTAATGATTTGGGTGTTTTGGGGATGATGTGGTCCCTAACTACTTACTAGGTAACTAAGAGACAAAAATGCTAATTGGTCACCAAGCAGGAAAAGTCAAAGACTCTACTAAAGTGGAACTGGGCTCCCTATTTTATACTCTTTGTTAACACTACATCCTTAAAGCACCAGGGAAAATTACTTAAAAGCTTAGGTTTTGGCTCAGCTTTAACCTAAGTTCTTAGTAGAGTCTTCTCCAAGACTGAACTTGGACTGTTAAAGACTAGCCAAGAAGAGATGTCTAGATGGAGTGGGAACTGTGCCCTCAGCCTTTTAAGCCTGGTTCTTAATGTTAGACATATGAAAGCAAAACATCAAAAAAGCATTAGATCTTAGAGTTAGAAGGTGACCTTTGTAATAGGGAAATAGATTTTAAGAGTAGGAGAGCAGATTTAACAGGCAGGCTAAGGACAAAACCTTGGCTGTCAGCCATGGACATTCTGAATGGAATGCAGGCAAAGAGAAAGGAGAGAGAAAAACTGTCAGTGCTGTTGTGTGAGGGGTTTGGAGCAGAGATCCAGCCAGCAGTGACTCCATGAGCTTGGGATCTTTGGGATTGGAGAAACTTGAAGACATCTCTCAAGACAACCCTTACTAGTGTATAGTATCTGTTTTCTGGTGGACAGCTTGCAGGTATTTTTCCCTACCTGGTATCTTTTGGATTATTGGCTGTGCAAGGAGTTGGTTCCTGGTATCCTGAAGCCATCAAGGAAGTGACCTGGACCATTTGTGAGAAACCCCAATGTCCAGCTCTCTCCCTCTAGTCCTTAGCCAAGGCTGTCAGCCTGACTGAAGTTAGGTCGACAGAGAAGCTTTTTCGCTTAGAACTCCAGTTCTTGTCAGTTAGATATTCCTAGTTACAGATATACTTCTCCCACTCTCCTGACCCTTATAATACATTAAACTGTTTTACTTTCCTTCCTGATTGTTTCCTCTTACCTCAAAGAACCCATAGTGTGTAAGTTGTTAATCTTTGTGTTATTCCTTGATAGTTGACAGAGACCAGTAAACCCAACTGCCATTCCTGTAGTGAAGGGTTATCAGATTTACTCTGCTTCTGATACCCTATCCTTCTTTGTGAATTTGATCTGTGAGTGGCAGTTGCCCAAAAGACTTGCTTGTTTCTCATTGATTAACTCATATTTATATATTCCTATAAAACCTTAAAAGCATTACGACATTTTCCCTCTCATTTACATTATGCAAGACTTGTTATGTGAAGAAGTAAAATCCTTTGAGACAATATGTTGTTATTTTAGCAGGTAAACAAAAGAAACTACTATACCTCTTAATCATAAAGAACTAATGGTAAATCTAAAATCATAACTAATATGTCTAGCATCTAAAGAAAATTCAACTAAGGAAAGGACATGGTTAGGCTCTGGTAGAAAGGGTCTAAAACGGGTTTGTAAAGTCATGCTGAAACTGGGGGAGGCTCATTCTCTTACTTGCCTCTATTCCTCTATCACACACTTAGGGAGTTTCTTAGGTATGATGTTGGTCTCTGAATCATAACAGGGAGGAAATCATGCAATAACAACTAGAACAAATTTTCAACAACATCACTTTGGTATGGTTCTGACTCAATCTAGCTCAGGAAAAAAATATTATTTTTCTTGAAAAGTAATGAATCAGGTAATGTATGTGAGCTATCCTTGGAAAGTGAATGCTGGGGGCGGGGGGGAAGCAAGATATATTATTGAAACATCATTGTGAACTTTGCCAGTTTAGGAGAGACATTGATGAGCTAGAGAGCATCCAAAGAAGAGTGATTATTTTAGGATAATGCCTTGAGTCCATGTCATAAGGCACTTGAAGAAGTAGGGATGTTTAGCTGGGAAATAAGAATTGTGACTCAGGGGATGCATGATAGGTGACTTGAAACATCTGAAAGTTCAACTAGAAGAATATTAGACTAGTTTTGCTTAGTCCCAAAGAACAGAACCAATGGCAATGTGAGGAAGTTACCAAGAGGCAAAAACATACTTGAGTTCAGGAAAATTTTCCCAATAATTTGAGTTGTCCCCATGTGGAATGAGTTTCCTCAAGAGGTGGTAGGTTCATTCTAATTAGATACTATAAAGCAAAGGATGCATGATATCATCAAGAATGTTATATTAGGGCCAGCGAGGTGACACAGTGATAGAAATCCAGGCCTGGAAATAGGAGGTCTTGGATTCAAATCTAATCTCAAACAATTCCTAGTTATGCAACCCGCAGAAATCACTTAACCCTGGTTGCCTAACCCTTACCACTCTTCTGCCTTGGAATTAATACTTAGTATCAATTTTAAGACTGAAGGTAAAGGTTTTTTTTAATAATGTTAAAGTAGGGATTTCTTTCAGGTATGGGCTTGCCTAGATGGACAAATCTATGGGTCCTTGTATTTTACCTAATAGCACTGAAAGCCATTATTCTAACCCTGTTCAACAAGAAAGATTAAAAAACATGGGCCAATTCTGTCCCATAATCACTTTTGTAATTATGGTATTTCATCCATAGTGGTATTTCATCCACAGAAAAACAAAGCATCAGAAGAGGTTGTGTGTACAATTGTGTCATAACTACCACAGGTACTATCCATTTGTTCTGATCCTGAAACATATTATGATACCTAGAAAGATCAGGATCTGTAATGCAGCTGATTTACTTGACCCGTGGAAAGGGAATCACATATTATGATACCTAGAAAGATCAGGATCTGTAATGCAGCTGATTTACTTGATTTACTAGGTATCATAATATGTTTCAGGATATATATATGATTCTTGTCTCCAAAGTCCTTGGTTTCATCCAGTACTTCATTATCACAAAATGACAGGATTATGTCAGTGGAAATAGTATTATGATCTTAAAAAAGCATGACCATCGGCTTTGCCAATTTAAGGAACATGGGACCTTACCATCTGAGAGTTAAAACATTCCCTGTGCATCATCTCCCTACCATAATGTATAGAAAGGAAATGGAAAGAATGGAAAAGTTGCAGAGGGTTTGAGTATTTGCAAAGGAGAGCTGGCACATGAGTAGACCTGAACGGGTGAGATTCTGGAACTGTAGGGACTGATAAGGGGAAACACCAGGATTCCAAGGGGGTCCGTTGATCTCTAGAGACTGATGAGAGAGGATCTTTCTTCCTGTGGCCATCTTCGGACCAAGCTAAAGAAAGAAGCTGTGTTCCTGATTCCCTTGGAGGTTTCCCTAATCTCAAGAAGTCTTCCCTGATTCTACCCAGATCCTGTGACCTATTTCTTGGCTTTATCAATATTTCCACTCATTCTGTGTGAGTTGCCAAGGACCCAGATCTCTATTCTGCCTAAGAGCCAGACCATCAAGGCTCCAATCTTTTGGCCATCTAGCCAACTCATCTGCCTAGACTTTACTGACCTTGTGTTTATCTCAGTGGACCAGTTAGTGCCAGGTGTTTGTAGCTAGAATATTCTTAGGCAGACAGAGAAAATAAAATAGAGTAGTTCAATTTATTGGAAATGTAGAAGACCCTTGAAGGTCGGGGGGTGGGGGGCAGGATTTATAACTGATAAGATTTAAGGATCTCCGGTTTCCCTGGTCCACACCCCATTCTGAGTTTCTCAAATAAACTAAGTTCTGGTTTTTTACAACCTTCTGAGAAGTCAGATTTGTTGTCTGTAATCCACAGAACTGGGCCTACCACTTGGTTCCATACTGTGGGCAGATCATATCAGGTCTACAATGTTGGTCCAAACCACAACTCATTTCCTAGAGACTTTACAAGGTTCCCTCACTTACTTATTTCAAATGTGATGTCCTTGGGAGCTGGTACTGCCTCACTGGGTTTTTTTAGCATTTTAAATAATATTTTGCATGTAGTATTTGGGGTGCTTTTCTAGTTATTAATTCACTCACTCACTCATTCATTCAGGTAGGTGGTGTAATAGATAGAATTCTAGTCCTGGAATCAGGACAGTCTAAGTCAAAATCCACCCTCTCACTTAACCTTTTTGCCTCAGGTTCTTTACCTACAAAATGGGCATAATAATAGCAACTACTTTCCAGGGTTATTATGAAGATCATGTAAAGCACTTAGCATAGTGCCTGGAATATAGTAAATACTTTGTAAATGCTAACTACTATTATTATTGTAAGGATGTATACCTGGATTGGAATAATTCCTTTAGCATCTCATGACTGTACTTTATACATTCACTGAATATTGCTATAAACATATTTCCCTTTTCCATTGTGTATGAAGGTAAGGTAGGAAGAAGGGGCAATAAAGTCTGACCAATTTACATAATTTACAAAAGGCTTTCCTTACAACAATCCTATGAGGTATGTAATGAGGTCATTCATGCAAAAATTATTATTACCACTTTATAGAGAAGAAAATTGAAACACAGAGAGTCAATTTGCCCATGGTCTCTAAACCAATGACAATCAAAACTAGGATTCAAACTCATATGTAAACTAAGAAAGTACACTTTTATTTTCAAAACTATTAAAAAGTTAACAATCTCAGTTTAAAAAAAAGAAACCTTATGCAATGAGCATTCAAAATTTCTCACTTTGACTCAGCAGTTTCTAGATTATTATTAAATCTAGCTTAATATATTTTATATGTATCTAGAAGTTTAAATGTGCCCTTGTTATTGTTTGATAGATTTATAAAAATCTTTTCTCTTAAAAGCTCACTTTGTCCTTTGCCATTTTATAATATAGATAAGTCTCACAACAGAATTATATTTCTTCCTTTGTGTTTAGATGTGGAAAACCAAAAACCTCCTCCAGAGGTAAACAGAGAAGTAAACATAAAACATGAGGCAATTTCTCCCTCTCCATGTTATTGCATATCATATTTCTTTTACTTCTTGACAGTTTAATTGATTTCCTTTTTATATGTTTTTGTTTCTTTCTACTTTACAGTTAGGTCCATTCAAAGCCTAGACGGAACAACAGTGGATCATTAAGCCTAATAAGAAGTGGGAGATTGCTTCTCCCCAAAGACTGCCACCACATCCTCCCCAATCTTTCTTGAATAGGCACAGTTCACCGCTCCTTGATTCCTCCTTGTGTTTCTGAATGTTATTGTCTTCTCTTGATTCTCCAACCTTTTTGATCCTTGAGAATTTTTTCTTTTCTCCTTACTTTAAACATTTTCCATGGCTATTGATTTTCATCTGTATATACTCCCTCTTAGTTTTCCTGGCTTAAGTTATTATATGTAGAGTAACTACATCCAAGTTACTTGTAAGTCATTTTTCATCTGTCCAATATGATTTCTTCTTGTCTTCATAGCATTTCTAGTCAAAATGCACTAATAAAAATTTCCTATCCATCTAACAGGACTAATGTATATGGAATAAATAAAAGATAGAGAAAATACACTTAACTCTATGTAGTTTACAATCTTAAGACGAGACATATAAGCATTAAACCACTAGAGAACTTTTAAGTTAATGTATACTTAACTGTACAGTACAAAACATAAAAGCTACAGTAATTCTTTGCAAAAGAAATAATTGGATGTAGAATACCCAGAAAAGGCTTTGAAAGAAGCACAGAATATGGCTGGCAAAGAAAATGGTGTGCATTGCCTCATCACTCAAGTTCTTTGGACCCCCAAAATGGTAATACCCTCTAATTAATGGTAATCTCTAATTACTTTGTATTCTAGGTTCTTTGTCAAGAAAACCCCAGATGGGGTCGTGAATAGTTAGACACAGCTGAAACAACAAAACAACAATATGTACTTATATAGGTACATAATATATTACCGGATATAATATAATCTCTTTGAAGGTATGAATTGTTTCATTTTTTTCTTTGGATCCTTACCATGTACTAGAATGCCTGAGACATAGTACATAGTTGATAAATATTTTTTGATTGACAAATAATTTATTAAGCACCTATAATATTTCAGACATTGTGCTAAGTACTGGAGATAAAAATTCAAGCAAAAACAGGCAGTTCCTATCTTCAAAAAGCTTATATTCTGAGGAAAAATAACAGCTACAGGGGAGTATGAAGCTGGAAGGGAAGGAGGATATATACCTGCATGGAGGTGAGTGAGAGGAGGAGTAAGCAAAGTTACTGTCAGGTATATAGAAAAGTCTGGAGAAGGATTAATGGAGCTAGGGATAAAGGAAGCCTGGCCTCAGTATCTCAGGATATGGGCATCTGACTCCAGAACTCACCAATTCTATAGAGCCAAGGGGTGGAAGCATTTCCAAGGTGAGAGGGCTGCTGGTGGGAAAGTGGAAAAGTCTAGGTTGAAAAGTATAGGGGATGATGAAATTAAGATGGTGAGGGTGGATGCCTCATGAAAGGGTGGTAGGAGTCAGAGATTCACCAAATTGAGTCCAGGAAAGATTAAATGCCTGGTTTTGACTCCAAGGTTTCACCTTGAATATGAATGTAAACCCCAAATTTATGAATAGCTCCACAGTTATATCTTCTTAACTTTTGCCTGGTCTGACACAGCTGGTTGTGAAATAAATACATTTTTTTTATATTATCACATGGATCATCTCTCTCTAAAACCAATTCCTTTGCCCAAGATACCAATGAATCAAAGGAAGACCCCTGGATACATTGAGTATATTCTCTATGGAGGATTTATTAAATCATTTTAAAAATCATAAAGCAAAACAAGGGGTGGAAAGATTGTAATCTGCACTGGTGTATTGTTATTCACCCTTCATTTTGAAAAGGTCCACTGACATCCTGGGTGATGTCTTGATTTGTGTATGAATTGGATGTGAGGCAGAATTGCACAGTCATCAGCCTCACTCTCACTTCCAGGATCATCAAAGTCGAGTGGTAAGACAAAAATTGGGAAGACTAGCATTGGTCTGGGATGCAGTGGATGACCTTAGCATCTTCCCATGCTTGGGGTAGACATCCCCCTAACTCACTGAAGGATCTGAAGCCTTTCAGTTACTCTCAACCTGTTTTAGTCTTTCAACCAAAATAGTTTTCTCAGATTGCAGCCACTGTTTGCTATATCTTCTTAGAGTCACAGGTGAGAATTGGGTGAAATATGGACACCAAAGGTGGATGAACAGCCCTAAAAATGACTCAGCAAGATATATTATGTATCCCACTGATGAAGTCAATGTTCCAAGACATCAAAAGATATAAGAATTAGCAGAAGCATATACTTGTCAAATTTAAGGGAAATGAAGCTTCTCCAATTCTACAAATGGATGATAATATTTGAAGGGTCAATTTGCCAGTCTGCATTAATGGGAAACTACTCACAAAATGAGGTGTTAGATTATTTTGTTTTACTTAAATAAATTTATAAAATTTGAATGATTGTTTCTTTACTGACAAATTTTATCATTGTTTAGTTGTTTCAGCCATGTCTGGCTCTTCAAGATCCTATTTGGGATTTCTTGGCAAAAAACTGGAGTGGTTTGTCATTTCCTTTTCTGGATCATTTTATAGGTGAGGAAACTGACAAACAGGGTCAAGGGCCTTACCTAGGGTCACATGGCTAGAGAATGTATGAGGCCAGACTTGAATTCAAATCTTCTTGACTCCAGGTCTAATGCTTTGTCTACTGCATCACCTAGCTGCCCCAATATGTATTACCAACAAACACATATAACTATTTTAATAAAATGTGCTTTATAAGACTTTATAGTTTAAAATGTGAATTTTTTTTCAAAAACTAAATTAAAATTAATAGGCCATTTCACCTAAATAAATGTGGGAATTTTTAAATCCTCAGCAATATATCTTTCTAATCTATACATCTACATAAGTATTATAAAAAGGATGAATTTCCCCATTTTCATCTCTAAATGACATTTCACTTTGATACTGATTAATTGAAACGGTGAGTAACTGGAAACAGGAACTATTTTATAAAATTGGATTAATCAGTTATTCAAGTGATTTCTATCAGTTCACTATGTAGATCTGCTGTGAAACCTGTTGGCAAACATATTTCTTTAGTCATTTACCATTTTTGATGCTTTAATTGATTTGTGATTTTATCTGTGAGAATTCCCCCAAACGGTGCACTTTACAATCCATCCATGTTTTCACATTCAGCATGACTCTTGTCTATGACCCTCTCCAAATCTTCCACAGGAGATCAGCCATTGTGTGAGGCCTTTTTTCTAGATCCTTGGTACTGTGTGTGTATCAAAAGAAGTTACAGGCTATCCATTAATTAGCTCTTGCTCTTGCTATGTGGCTGTCTACTTCCTGTTTTGGTTATAGAAGATGCTGATAATATTCTTCATGCCACTTCTGTGTGTTTCTTCATTTAACAGATGTTGTAGCCTATATATGTCTACCGTGTGCCTCTCGGCCTTTTGTGTGACCCCCAACTTTAATTATTTAAAGACCATGGTATAACTCCTACACTGAAATTTTTCATACCTAGCCATATGAAGTGACTTAAAGGAATTCTCCTTGTACAAAACATTAAGAATGTTGTTATAACAAAGTGGATATGGATCTAGAAGACACAAGTTTGAATCTTGCCTTCATCTCTTGCAACACTGAGCAAGTCATTTATCCTTTCTGTGTCTCAGATTCTTTATGTATAAAAAATAAAGGACTGGAATAGATGATCTCTAAAGTTCCATGAAGCATTAAAGCTAGGATATTATAATCTCTCATAAAAAGAGGAAGATACCTGATTCAGGTAGAATGTGAAACTGCACTTGCTGGACCCTATCCTGATATCACACCACATTGTCTTCCTTTAAGGTAAACTAACTTGGGTTAATGTCTATTTTATTTTGTGGGAAGCCAATAAGAAAAACAGAGTCTCAAATAGATAAAAATCTGAGACTCCCCTTTTGACCCCTTTTATGATCCATAACTTTTCTTATTGAAATGCATTATAGTCTTATTAAAAAGCTTTAAGTTCCTAGCAAACCAGTAGTTAAGAGGTTAATAATTTCTCTCCAAGACTAAAGACAGAAATTAAGCAAAAGGACACCTGGACTCTGAATCTGTTTCTAGATAAGTCAAGGTCAAAACTGGACAAAATTTAGACAAAACCTCCTCCAGTGGGGTCTATTCATCCCTGAGAAAGTATTCCCCAACTTAGCTTACTGATAATAACACAGCCAAAATTCAGCCTTGGCCTTGTTCTATTCTGAAGTCAAATGAGAATTTTTGTGTTTTGATATGACATAATTTGTAACTTCTGTGCAAACGTGAAGTTTCAGGGGGTTCTTTTGTGTCAAATGAGTCTTGAAATATATATAATAAACTCCATGCTGCCAGAGACAAAGCTGGAAGCATGAGTTAAAAGATCTTCCGTGTCCATTACTTCCTTATCAACTAAGCCGTCCTTATCAGAGATGATAAATAGATTTCAACATTATTTCACTTTCAAATAATTTTTATTTCACTTTCAAATAATTATGACTATCAACAAAATCTATCAAATGAAGATAGAGAACATAGGTACAGAATCTTACCCCAAACACCTACTCTTTAATATATCAAAACCAAAAATTGATAACATGTTCTAAATACTTAAACCACTTTTTAAATGTTTAAAAACATTACATTACATTTTATCTAATCTTTTTGTTCTATGTTTGCTTTGAGGTCTACTCAAGTTCAGCTGCTTTCAGTCCTATTTTCTACCTTATTTCTTTCTCCTTTTTTTAAAAAATGAAGTTGTAGTTTGTTCTAATTATATGGATTTCATTCTGTGTGACTTTTGTAACCTAAGAATCCCAAGTAGGGTGTAAGCCACAGAACCCCAAGATGCCAAGGGCAGTTGAGGATGGTTGGAACCAGGGTATATAAGAGGGAACCCCAAGCAGACTGACACATACTCTGGGTTTAGGGTGCTGCGTGGAAGGAGGGTGGTGGAAACTACTTTCTTAGGCCTAGCAAATCTCAGTGCTATCTAACCCTATACCCTTACATGACAACATGTTAAGTCTGACTCTCACTGATCCTGATTAATACTGCTACAGAAATAACTTGCTAGCAGTTATCAGAAACAGATCTTCTGAAATAATACACCTTCAATCAACACTACCTACAATCTATCTTGAATTTATTCATTACTTTATATAGTTGAGTAGAGTAGCTATAGTGAAGGAAGGGAAAGAAGATTTCTCTTCCTGCCCTGCTTTGGGAGAAGCCATCCCTTTATCACCACAGATCATTAGAGAGAATTTCCTTATCCCTCTCACCTTTCATATTTCCTTTTACCCTCTGCCCCGCTAGTCATTAAAGAATTTATATAACTAAATCAGTTAGTGTGGGAATCCTTTGAGCAAGACAACTGTGATCAGAATTACTTACCTAGAATCATGCTCCATTACCCTGCTTTAGTGGAAGTTGGAATCCAAAGGATCAGCTTAGAAGGCCCTTTTGAATATATCAACCATCCTTGGCTATGGACTACATATAATAACTGGAAACACCTATTTTCTTGTGGGAATATACTTTATGATTTCTAGTCCAGCTTGTGAAGGAAGTTATAGTCAACTGACCCAAGAAAGCCATTGGTCCACCTTACTTCTGTTAGATCAGTAAACAGGCTCTGTGCTGGTTGGGGGGTGGTGTTCTAACTGCATTTCTACCCATCCCCCTCTCGAGGCTTGGACCTTTTCCTGTCCTGATTTTACACTTTGTACAAGTTCTTCTATAATTCACTGTATGTTTCATATTTAATATTTTGGGCAGTGCTATATTCCTTTAAATGTACAAACCATAATTTATTCAGTTATTCTCTAGTTACTAGATGTATAGATTATATCTTTTAAAAAATACTACAGAGAGCCAAGATGGCAGAGTAATCCAGAGCAGCTCTGTGTCACCACAAGAATCTTCTCCAGACAAGATTAAAATATCACCACAAAATGAATACAGGGATGAAAGAACCAACAAGGAGACATAGTGAAACAATTTTCAAGAAAAGAAAAACCCAAAAGGTAAGCAGAGAACATCTGGAGCACTGGGTTGAGAGGAGAGCAGAGCCAGCGAGAGATTGTAGCAAGAAGGGAAGAGTAAGCCAAGAGCAAGCCACAACCCTACATCTGCTGTCCCAGGTTTGGAAACTAAGTCTAAGCCAACATCCAGATCCTAAGATCCTGCTGAGCAAATACTGGTACAAGCCAACCCATATCCCTTGAAATTTCAAACCTGTGGAGAAGTCCAGAGTCTCAGCCCAGGGCAGTCTGGGTTAAAATGGGCTGATCCACGTGGGCCCAGAGCTAAACCAGGAATCCTAGTCTAGGCTTGGGATAAGGACATAGTACATAGTTTGGGGTGGTTGATAATACTAAGTACTGATCTTTTTTGTCTAAAGCTCAGGGTGGAGCTCTAAGACAGAGCAATCAAGGGTGTTCCTGATTGAATCAAGTACACAGAGAGACCAAAAAATTGAGCCTAAGCCAGGGGCTAAAATTTGATAAGCCCCTCATTTGATCAAGTTCAGAGTGAGATCAAAAGCTTATACCTAGGCCTGAGACAAGTCTTTAAGCTATCAGCATCTCAAGGGTCAATTGAATCAACAGGAGGAAGGAGATCTCAGAGCTCTCAGCCATCAGACCCATCATCATCCTTCAAGCCTACCTATAATTAGATAGGAAATATGAGCAAACAACAAAAAAAGCACCTGACTAAAAAGAATTTTTCTGGAGATACAAAGAGCAAGGTATAGACACAAAAGGGGACAGTGAAAGCAAAGGAAACACATGCAAAGTCCAAAAGAAAAATATGGATTGGACACAGATTCTGAAAGAGCTCAAAAAAAGACTTCAAAAACCAATTAAGAGAGGCAAAGGAAAAGTGGAAAAGAGCAATGATGCAAGGAGAAATGAACCAATTGAAAAAGGAAGACCCAAAACTGACTGAGGAAAATCATGTGTTAAAAGTCAGAATTGACCATCTAGAAACGATTGATTTCATGAGAAACCAAGAAACAATAAAGCAGAATCAAAGGAATGAAAAAAGAGAAGAAAACATGAAATGTCTTATTGAAAAGACAATTTGACCTAGAAAATAGATCTAAGAGAGATAATTTGAGAATTATTGGACTACTTGAAAGCCATGATCAAGAAAAAAACCTTGGACATCACATTATAACAAATTATCTAAGAAAACTGCCCAGAAATCCTCAAGAAAATAAAATTGAATTGGAAAGAATTCACAGATTACCTCCAAAAAGAAATCCTCAAATGACAACTTCCAAGAATGTAATAGCTAAATTCAAGGACCACCAAGCTAAGAAGAAAATTCTTCAAGCAATCAGAAAGAAACCATTCAAATACCATGGAGTTACAATCAGGATCACACAGAATCTAGAGGCTTCTAAATTAAAGGATAAAAAGGCATGGAATATGATATTCAGGAAGGCAAGAGATTTGGGTTTACAATGCAGTATCACTTATCCAGCAAAACTGAGTATATTTTTTCAGGGGAAAAAATGGATATTCAATAAAATAGAAGATTTCCAAGCATGCATGAAGAATGAGCCAGAACTAAACAAAAAATCTGAAGTCCAAATATGAGACACCAGAGAAGCCCAAAAAGGTAAATAAGAAAGAGAAAATTTAAGGGGTTCATGAAGGTCAAAATATTTCTATGTCTACATGGAAAGAGGATACCTCTAATTCTCAAAAATTACTCTTAGTAGTAGAGAAGATAGAAGGAATTTACCCAGAAAGAGGGTGGGGAAATAAGCTGATTATGATAATATGATGTACATGATAATATAAGATGATATGATGTGCATATAAATGTGATGATATAAAACAATATGTATATATGATATGTATGCATATGAATGATATGTAAAAACAGTTAAGGGGTTAAAGAGAGTTTCATTGAGAGAAAAAGGAAGGGAGAGATAGAATAGGATAAATTATATAACATAAAGAGACATGAAAAACATTATAGAGAGGGAAAGATAAAGGTGTTGACGGGAAATGCTTAAATTTTACTCTCACTGTAACTGGCTCAGAGAAGGAAAAACAAGTATACTCAGTGAGATATAGAATTCTATCTAACCTTACAGAGAAATAGGTAATTGAAGGAAGGGGGAAGTGGAAGGGGGTGACAAAAAGCAAAATACTGATTAGGAGGAAGACAGAGCAGGATCTAAAAGGGATAATATTATGGAGAGCAATACACAGTTAGTAATCATAACACTGAATGTGAATGGGATGAATTCACCCATAAAACAGAAGCAGATAGCAGAATAGATTAAAAACTAGAATTCTACTATATGTTGTTTACAAGAAATACATTTGAGGCAGTGTGAAACACGCAGATTAAAGGGAAAAGGCAGAAGCAGAATTTATATATCATAGAAAGTAAAAGAAAAACAGGAGTAGCAATCATGATACCAAAGAAAAACTAAAGTACAGCAAGTTATCAAAAGGATTATTCACTATGACTAGGTGAGATTTAAACCAGGAATAAAAGGATGGTTTAATATTAGGAAAACCATCCACATAATTAACCATATCAACAACCAAACCAATAGAAATCACATGATTATCTCAACAGATGCAGAAAAAGCCACTGACAAAATACAACAACCCTTCCTATTTAAAATACCAGAAATATAGGAATAAAAGGGTCTTTCTTCAAGATAATAAACAGTATTTATTTAAAACCATCAGCAATTATCATCTGCAATGGGGATAAGATGCCTTCCCAATAAGATCAGAAGTGAAATAGGGATATCCATCGTCACCACTACTATTTAATATTGTACTAGAAGTGCTAACAGTAGCAATTAGAAAAGAAAAGGAAATTTATGTAAGGAGACTAGAAAGCACCAGCCTACTCTGTGTTCAGCAGGTGGACAGTTATAAGTCTTTACTAGGCCAGTAAGCAGGCACTGAGAATTATCAAATCACAAACAGGATATGATCTTTATCTCTTGATGGTATATAACTCTGTGACTTCTTGATAAAACTGGTCATGCTAATCTGACCAAGAGGAAACCAAAGGATCTTAATTAGATTGGGAAATAATCACGGACAGGAGTTGATTTTCAGTCTGTGAAAGTGATAAATGTTGGAGGGGATGTGGCAAAATTGGGACACTAATATACTGCTGGTGGAGTTGTGAACTGGTCCAACCATTCTGAAAGGCAATTTGGAATTATGCGCAAAGGGCTTTAAAAGAATGCCTGCCCTTTGATCCAGCCATAACACTGCTGGGTTTGTACTCCAAAGAGATAATAAGAAAAAATATGCATACAAAAATATTTATAACCACATTCTTTGTAGTGGCAAAACACTGAAAAATGAGGAGGTGTCCATTGATTGAAGAAGGGCTGAACAAATTGTAGTATCTGCTGCTGATGGAATACTATTGTGCTGAAAACAATAATGAACTGGAGGATTTCTATGAGAACTGGGAAGACCTCCAGGAATTGATGCATAGTGAAAGGAGCAGAACCAGGAGAACATTGTACACAAAAAGTGATACATTGTGGTATGATAGAATGTAATAGATTTTTCTGCTAGCAGCAATACAATGATCCAGGACAATCCCGAGGAATTTATGAGAAAGTACGCTGTGCACATCCAGAGAAAGAACTGTGGGAATAGAAATTCAGAATAAAAACGTATGATCAGAGGCAGCTGGGTAGCTCAGTGGATGGAGAGTCAGGCCTAGAGACAGGAGGTCCTAGGTTCAAACCCGGCCTCAGCCACTTCCCAGCTGTGTGACCCTGGGCAAGTCACTTGACCCCCATTGCCCACCCTTACCACTCTTCCACCTATGAGACAATACACCGAAGTTAAGGGTTTAAAAAAAAAAACATGATCAATCACATGGTTCGACAAGGATACAATTGGGGTTTTGACATTAAAAAATAATTCTATTGCAGACATAAATAACATGGAAATAGGTTTTGAACAATGATACATGTATATAGCCCAATGGAATTGCTTCTCAGCTCTGGGATGGGTGGGAAAAATCATGAATCATGTAACCATGGAAAAATATTCTAAATAAACAAATTTTAAACAATATCTAAAATAGAAAAGCTATCAATATAGGTTTTTATAATGTTTTGGAGATTCCTTTCTTTACGTAATCATTGAGTCAAACGGCAGCAAATTCAGGTTGGGGGAGAGTAAATATATTTATAAAGAACTTTAAATGTCAGTCATGGGATTTTGTGTTGATTCTAGAAGTTATGGTTAGTGACTGGTTTAGGGAGTATGAGAATTTTATATGGTCAGACTGATACTTTAAGAAAACCACTTTGAGAGCTAAGCAGATGATGGATTAGAGTGGGAAAAGATTTGAGGCAGACAGATCAATCAGCAAGAAAATGCAATAATCTAAGAATGAGGTCTTGCATTAGGGTGGTGGCAGTAACAAAAGAAAATATGATTTGAGAGATGTTGTAAAGATGAAATCCACATATCTCAGCAATAGATTGGAAATGGGGAGTGAGAAAGTGAAGAGCCAAGGAAAGCAGCTAAGTTGTGAGGCAAAATGATTGATAGGATGATTGTATTCTTAGCAGTGATAGGGAAGTTCGAGAGAGAGAAGGGAGGAGAGAGGGTTTAGGGAGAGAGACTGAGTTCAGGTTTGGACATATTGAGTTTAAGATACTTCCCTAACATCCAGTTCAAGATCTCTAAAAACAATTAGAAATGCGAGATTGGAGGTCAGCAGAAAGGTTAGAGCTATATAATGAGATTTTATAATGATTCCATGAAAGCTGATGAGATCACTAAATGAAACAGTACAAAGGGAAATAAGAAGATGGCCCAGGAAGATGGTCCATTAGTGGGTATGACTTAGATTAAGATTCTTTGTGTCAAACCTTTAACTGATAATATTTACTTAGAATATTTTCCCCAGTAGAAACACAGAAGAAAAACATTTCCTTGATCACATGGTTCATGGCTGGGGATGTAGATTCTAAAGGATCACTCTGTTAAAAGTATTAATAATATGGAAATAGGTCTTGATCAATGATTTATGTAAACCCAGTGGAATTTCTTATTGGCTATAGGAGGAGGAAGACAGGAGGAGAAGGAAAAAACATGAATCTTGTAACCATGGAAAAATAGCCTAAACAAACAAACAAATAAATAAATAAATGGATTCATAAAAAATAAAATTAAATAAAATTGTAAAAAAAAATATTTTCCCCAATTTTTTAAACTATAGCATTAGTTATATAAAATTCTATAAGGGGGGCAGAGCCAAAATGGCACCTTCCAAACCAACCTTTAAAAAGAGCCTAAAAACAGCAGAAGTCAAAAATCAATAGTGGGATGGAGTGGGGAGGGCAGGGCTCTTCCACTAAACACAACTTGAAAGATTGACAAAAAAAATCTATTTTCATGAGATGAGGGGGAAACAGAAGCAAAACTGCACACAGAGCTGTGCTGTCCTCCTCTCACAAATATTGCACCAGGTTCCAAGACTGGGCATATGCCAGCTGTTGGCCCAGAACCCTGGAAATAGCAAAAACAGAGAATCCCACACACCAGACCAACTTAAAGTACCAGGCCCTGGCACCACTGAACAGTGAAGCCTAAAAAATCCATAGCAATTGGCTTTTTTAAGCCTGTACTGTGGTGAAGACCTAGCCCTAGGGCAAAGTAGCTAAGGGTTGCAAAACTCTCTCTGCAAGCCAGTAGCAAAGGAGTCAGAACTAGTAGTTTTCAGAATTCCCAGGCCATGAGCAAAAAAAAAAATCTGGGAAAATGAGCAAACAGCAAAAGAACACCTATATTTAGAAAATTTCTTTGGCAACAAAGAGAGAAACACAGAGTCCAATAGGAGATAGTGAGATTCAAGCAATGACATGAAAAACTACAAAGAAAAATGGAAATTGGTCTCAAAGGATGGAAGAATGCAAAAAGGAATTTAAAAATCAAAGAAAAGTAGAATAAATGGGAAAAGGAATGGAAAGTAATGCAAAAAGAAAACAATAGTTTAAAAACAAAAATTGATCTACTGGAAAAAGAGGTACAAAAATCCACTGAAGTAAAGAGCTCCATAAAAAGTAAAATGAAAAAAATGAAAAAGAAGGACCAAAAGTGGACGCAAGAAATTCAGTCTTTAAACATTAGAAATTGGGGGGGGGGGCAGCTGGATGGCTCAGTGGATTGAGAGTGAAACCTAGAGATAGGAGGTCCTAGGTTCAAATCTGGCCTCAGAAATTTCCTAGCTATGTTACCCTGGGCAAGTTACTTCACCTCCATTGCCTAACCCTTAAGACTCTTCCCCATTGCCCAGCCCTTACCACTCTTCTGTCTTGGAACCAAAACACAGTATTGATTCAAAGACAGAAGATAAGGGTTAAAAAATTAGAATTGGGCAAATAGAAGCTAACAACTTCACAAGGCATCAGAAAACAATAAAACAAAGTCAAGAGATAAAAAATAGAAGAAAATAGGAAATATCTCATTGAAAAACAACTGACATGGAAAATAGATTCAGGAGAGAAAAATTAAGAATTGTTGGACTAGCTGAAAGTCATGACTCCCCCCCCCCAAAAGCCCAGATATAATATTACAAGAAACTATCCAAGAAAACTGCCCTGATATTCTTGATCAAGAGGGCAAAACAGAAATTGAAAGAATCCACAGATCATCTCCTCTGATAACTTCCCAAATGGCAACTCCCAGGAACGTCATAGTCAAGTTCAAGAGATCTAAGGAGAAAATAATCCAAGTAGCCAGAAAGAAACGATTCAAATATCATGTAACCCTTGTCAGGATTATACAGGATCTAGCAGCTTCCACACTGAAGGAACACAAAGCTTGGAATATGATATTCTGGAAGTCAAGGGAACTGGGTTTACAACAAGAATTGTCTGCCTATCAAAAATGACTATTTTCTTTCATGGGAAAATATGGTCATTTAATCAAATAGAAGATTTCCAAGCATTCCTGAAGAAATACTAGACATAAAGAGAAAATCTGGTGTTCAAATACAAAATTCAAGAGAAGCATAAAAAGGTTAAAAAGAAAGAGAAAAAATTTAAGGGCTTTGATAAGGTCAAATTGTTTATATTGCTATTTGGAAAGAAGATATCTGTAGCTCTTAAAATTGTTATCATCATCATTAGTAGTTAGGAAAAGTATACATAGACAGAGGGTGTGGTCGTGAGCTGTTTAGGATGACATGTAAAAATATCTAGGGTGAAAAAGAGAATTGTGCTAAGAAAAATGGAAAGAGAGAAGTAAAATAGGGTCAATTATATGACATACTATATGACCAGGGGGAAAATCTATTACAGAGGTGAGAAGGATAGGGGTGATGACAATCAATACTTAACCCTTACTCTCGCTGAAATTGGCTCAGAGAAGGAACAGCAGCCAGATTCACTGTGGTATATCTAACTTTACAAAGAAGTAGAAGGGTAATAAGAAAGGGGATAGTGGGGAGAGGAATAATATAAGGAAGGGAGAAGTTGGGGGAATAAGAAAGGAGGTGCTGGGAAGGGGAATAAGTAATATGAGGAAGAGGAATGGGGGAGTAATTAAAAAGCAAAACACTGGTGTGGAGGGAAAGAGTGAAAGTAGGAAGGGAAGAATTAAAAAAGGAAATCAAGATGGAGTGTAATAAACAGTTGGTAATCATAACTGTGAATGTAAATAGGATCACCTCCCCTATAAAATGGAAGCAGATAGTAAAGTGGATCAAAAACCAGAATCGTACCATATGTTATCTACAAGAAACATATTTGAGTCAGATAGACACACACAGAGTAAAGATAAGAGACTGGAGCAGAATATATTGGTCTTCTTTTATTCCTTCACCCCTCCCCCATACCACATACCATGACAGAGTTAGGGTCAGGTCAATCTCCAAATTCTCTGGAGCTGGCTGAAAGCACCACAGACTTACCCCTAAGGGCTGTGCCAAGTCTTGGCAGTGAGACTCAAGGCTAAAAAACATGGAGCTTGGGCAGCAGTGCAGCTGGCCATAGCTGAAGAAGCAGGAGTTGAGAAGACAACCTCAGGGCAAAACACAGTACAGCTGAAAATCTAAGTGGTGGAAGCTGAGGAAGATAGTCTTAGGACAAAACTCTTTAAAGTGCACCCTACCCAAAGAACATCACAGATCTACCTGCTCTCACTCAGGCTTCTGACAGAGAAAGGAAGGTTGTACCAAGGCAAAATCCTGTGAGATAGAAGCTAAGAAAGCAATGACCACCAAAATGCAGGAATTGTAATCCTCTATTGGCAAAAGGAATAAGCAACAGAAAAAAATGTTTTGAAATGATAATTTCTATGGAGAAAAAAAGCAAACTACAGAAGCAACAGCAAATAGTGAGAAACAAGTAAACACAACCAAACTTTCCAAAAAAAAATATGGAAATTTGTCACTAGCTCTGGAGGAATTCAAATAGAAGTTCAAGGACCGTAAGAAAGCCAGAAGAGAAACAACGTAGAAAAGTGGGAAAAAGAAATGAAAGTAATACAAAAAAGAAAATAACTGCTTAAAAGACAAAATTTCCCATATGAAAAAAGAGATACAGAAATAAAATGAAGTAATAAGCAAATTGGAAACCAGAATTGACCTGCTAGATGAAAAGTAGGATAGAACAAAACAAAAAGGGAAATCAAAAGATCATAGCTGAAAATCAGTCATTTAAGACTAGAATTGGGCAAGTAGAAGCTAATGATCTCAAGAGACAGCAAGAATTAATAAAACAAAATCAAATAAATAAAAAATAGAAGGAAACATGAAATATCTCATTGAAAATACAACTGACCTGGAAAACAGTTCTAGGAAAGACAACTGGGAAGTTTTTGGACTACCTGAAAGCCTGGAATAAAACAAAAAAAAAAGCCTCAACATCATATTACAAGAAATTATCCAATGAAACTACCCTGATATTCTTGAAAAACAAGGCAAAATAGACACTGAAAGAATCCATAGACCATCCCCTACACTAAATCCCCAAAAGACAATTCTCAAGAATATTATAACCAAATTCAAGAGCTTCTAGGCCAAGGAGAAAATACTGCAAATGGCCAGAAAGAGACAATCCAGATATCAAGGAGCCCCAGTATAAGGATGATATTAGAAAATAAGTATCGTTTTATTATTTTAGAGATAAGAAGCAGAGAAGCTGGCTTGAGGAAGAATTTGAGTTTCAAATAGAGCTAAGAGAAAGTGTTAATTTCAACTGCTGACAGTTATTGTTTTTTCTATGACAGTTACATGCTCTGGGTGTGGCATTCTGGCAGTTGGCTTCTGGCATTTGACAGAGCCACACACAGGATCTTTTCTTGCTCAGGGCTAGAGAAGTTAACATCTTAGCCTCTCTCTATCTCTGTCTAAGTGAAAGACTTGAAGCAGTGGAGTGTTTTCTTTTCCAACTTGGGAAACACTATTCATTTATCTATTACTGTGTATCAATTGGTTAAACTCTGAAAAGACCAAAGAAAACCTGGTCTTTGATTTGGACTCTGTCTCTCTTAGGGCTCAGAGTCCTAAGCTGATTCTTATTGAGACTCAACCATCTAGCCTTCATTATCTTTATAATTTAAAGGTGAAATTAAGAATTATAGTGGTACTTTTAGTTAGAACAGCATACATTTTGTTAGTTAGATCTGGGAGAATTAGCATAGCCTATGAACCACAGGAGAAGCGGTTCCTTGTGGAACCTGGGAGTTTATTTGGGTGGAGTTAGAATGCCTTAAAATTACAAATCCCTTTACCCTTATATATATTTTAAATAAATAGTTTATTTTTCTTAAACAAGAGTCTCTTTAGCATTCCTTGCACCTGGCCCTGAAGGGAAGTTCATCTTTGAACTTCACTTCACTTTACCACTGAAGATACTTTTGAATAATATGCATCATAAAGTATCAGGAATCAATTTTGGACCTTTATTTCCTTGGTCTTTGTCCTTTATTTTTTTGTGCTCACCATTTTATTTTTACACCAGTCAGGATTACACAGGATCTGGCAGTTTCCACCCTAAAGGACCACAAGGCTTGGAATATCATATACAGGAAGGCAAGAGGATTGGGTCTACAACCAAGAATCACCTACCCATCAAAATTGATCATATACTTTCAGGAGGAAGTATACATATTTAATACAATAGAAGATTCCCAAGCATTCCTAAAGAAAAGACCAGGACTAAATGGAAAAATTGATGTCCAAATATAACATTCAAGAGAACCATAAAAAGGGTAAACAAGAAAGGGGGTAAAAATTTAAGGGCTTCAATAAGGTCAAATTGATTATATTGCTATATGAAAAATTATATCTGTAACTCTTAAAAATTGTTTTCATTATCATAGTTGATGGAAGAAATATTCATAGGAAGAAGTTGTGGCATTAAGCTGTTTAAGATGATATGTAAAAAAAATTGAGGGGGGACAAAAAAGAGAATGGTAACTAAGAGAAACTTGAAGGAAGAGGTAAAATAGGATAAATTATACCATGTAAGGAGGCACATGGTGGGAAGAAGAATATTATTATAAGGAATGGAAAAAGAGAATGTTGACAGGTAATACTTAAATCTTACTCTCAGTGGAATCAGTTCTGAGAGGGAAGAACAGTCAGATCAATTAGGGTATAGAGTTCTATCTTACCCTACAGAAAAGTTGAAAGGGAATAAGGGGAGGAGGGAAATATTAAAAAAGCAAGGAATATTAAAAATGAGAGAAAGGTTGCAGGGGTAGGGCTGATTAATAGACCTTAAGAAAAAATAGGAGGAAATAAGAATGGAAGGAGTGAGAAGGAAAGCAAAATAAGGGTGGGGAAAAGGAGGACTGATTAAAAGCAAAACACTAGTGTGGGAGGAAATAGTGAAAGAAGATAGGGCAGGATTAAAAAAAGAAATCAAAATGATGGGGAATACACAGGGTAATCATAACTCTGAATGTGAATGGAATGAACTCACCCATAAAATGGAAACATATAGCAGAGTGGATTAAAAACCAAAATCCTACCATATGTTGACTACAAGAAACACACATAAGGCAAATAGACACACACAGGATAAAGATAAGAGGATAGAGCAGAATTTATTGGGCATCAATTAAGAAAAAAGAAGGGAGGAATCACAATCATGATACCTGACAAAGCCAAAGTAAAAATAGATCTGATTAAAAGAGATAAGGAAGGTAATTACATATTGATAAAAGGCAGTATCAACAATAAAGAAATATCAGTACTCAACATGTATGCACCAAATGGCATAGCATCCAGATTTTTAAAGGAGAAACTACTGGAGCTTAAAGAGGAAATAAATTGTAAAACTATACTAGTGGGAAACTGAAATCTTCCTCTATCAGATCTAGATAAAGCAAACCAAATAAATAAGAAAGATATAAGAGATGTGAATGAAATCTTAGGAAAATTAGAGTTAATAGATATATAAGGAAAATTAAATAGGGATAAAAAGAAATATACATTCTTTTCAGCAACACATGGTACATTTACAAAGATTTGCCATGTATTAGGTCATAAAAACATTGCAATCAAATGCAGAAAAGCAGAAATAATAAATGCAATTTTTTTCAGATCATAATGCAATAAAAATTATAATTACTAAGGTTACATGGAGAGGCAAACTAAAAATTAATTGGAAATTAAATAATCTTATTCTTCAAAACTAGTGGGTTAAAGAACAAATCATAGAAACAATCACTTATTTCATTGATGAGAATGACAATGAGGAAACAACATTTCAAAACTTATGGGATACAGCAAAAGCAGTACTTGGGGTAAATTTATATCTCTGAGTGCCCATATTAACAAAAAAGAGAAAGAGGAGATTAACAAATTTGGCATGCAAATTAAAAAAAAAAACTAGAAAAAGAACAAATTAAAAACCCTCAGATTAGGACCAAATTTAAAATCCTAAAACTCAAAGGAGAAATTAATAAAATTGAAAGTAAAAACCTATTGAACTAATAAATAAGACTAGGAGCTGGTATTTTGAAAAAACAAATAAAATAGATAAAGTGTTGGTTAATCTAATTAAGAAAAATAAAGAAGAAAACCAAATTAACAGTATCATGAATGAAAAGGATGAAGAGGAAATTAAGTCAATTATTAAGAGCTATTTTGCCCAATTATATGACAATAAATATAGCATTCTAGATGAAATGGACAAATATTTACAAAAATTCAAATTGTCTAGATTAACAGAAGAGCAAATAGAATATTTAAATAATCCCATATCAGAAAAAAATATTGAAAAAGTCATCAAGGAACTCCCTAAGAAAAAATCACCAGAGCCAGATGGATTCACAAGTGATTTCTATAAAACATTTAAAGATCAACTAATTCCAATACTTCACAAACTATTTGACAAAATAGGCAAAGAAAGAGACTGGCCAAATTGTTTTCATGATACAAATATGGTACTGACTCCCAAGCCAAGAAGACTAAAAGCAAAGAACAAAAATTATAGACCAATATCCTTAATAAACACATATGCAAAAATATTGAATAAAATACTAGCTAAAAGGTATAGCAAGTTATCACAAGGATTATTCACTATGATCAGACAGGATTTATACCAAGAATGCAAGGATGGTTTAATATTAGGAAAACCATCCACATAATTGACCATATCAACAACCAAACTAACAGAAATCACATGATTATCTTAATAGATGCAGAAAAAAGCCTTTGACAAAATACAACACCCCCTCCTATTTAAAACACCAGAAAATATAGGAATAAAAGGGATTTTTTTTCAAAATTATAAACAGTATTTATTTAAAACCATCAGCAAGTACCATCTGCAATGGGGATAAATTAGAAGCCTTCTCAATAATCAGGAGTGAAACAAAGATGCCCGTTATCACCACTACTATTTAACATTTTACTAGAAATGCTAATAGTTGTAATTAGAGAAGGAAAAGAAATTGAAGGGATAAAAGTAGGCAATGAGGAAACTAAACTATCACTCTTTGCAGATAATATGATAGTATACCTAGAGAATTTGAGAAAAATTAACTAAAAAGCTAGTAGAAATAATTAATAACTTTAGCAAAGTTTCAGGGTACAAAATAAGCCCACATGAATTTTCATCAATCCTATATGTTTCCAACAAAACCCAGCAGCAAGAGTTAGAAAGAGAAACTCCATTTAAAATCACAAAATACCTGGGAATCTACTTGCTGAGACAAATTCAGGAATTATATGAACATAACTACAAAACACTTCACACAGATAAAACTAGATATAAACAACTAGAAAGACATCAATTGCTCATGGGTAGGATGAGCTAATATAATAAAAATGACAATCCTATCTAAATTAATTTATTTATTCAGTGCTATACCTATCAAATTACCAAAATACTTACAAAGTTAATCTGGAAGAGCAAAAGATCAATAATATTAACGGAACTAATGAAAAAAAAAATGTGAAGGATGGAGGCGTAGTAGTACTGGATCTTAAACTGTACTATAAAGCAGTGATCAATGGAATCAACTTGGGGTAAATGACAATAGCAAGATAGTTTTTTATAAACCCAAAGATCCCAGGTTTTGGGACAAGAACTCACTATTTGACAAAAACTGCTAGAAAAATTGGAAAACGGTATGGGAAAAATTAGATTTAGATCAACATCTTACACCCCATACCAGATTAACTCAGAGTGAGTAAATATATAGACAAATATAAAGAGGAAAATCATACACAAATTGGGTGAACATAGAATAGTATACTTTCAGATCTATGGGAAATGAAGGAATTTAAGACCAAGAAGGATATAGAGAATATTACAAAATGTAAAATAAATAATTTTGATTGTATTAAATTCAAAAATTTCTATACACTGTTATAAGATAATTAGGGAAAGTTCAGCAATAGACATAAGTTAACTGGATGGCTGACAGGCAAGTGCTGGAGTGTTCCAGACATGGAATGGTAGAGGGAGAGAGATCTTTTCCTGAGAGACTCTCTGGATGCAACTGATGGCAGTTAGAGGCTTTTCTTAGCTGCTGGAGGTGAAGAGCTCAGAAAAATAACTGTCTCCTGTAAAAGCATCTACCCTGGGAAAGATCAAGTTGAGCAGTGAATCTGGTTTGATTGGACATATCAAACCAGTTCAGCTCCTTGACTTTTCCCCTTTTGTGGATTTACTTGCTGGGACCCCTGGTAGCTGTAAACATAGCTGGAACAGAAGTGGACCCCTACAATGAGACTCACAATCCCTCCTAACCTTATGGGCTAGACCTGTCAGCCTGAATTTAGAGCCAGTGTAGTTTTGTCCCACCTCCTAGTCCTTGAATTTACCCATTAGATAAGTAGTTTTATTTCATCCATTCCCCTCTTTACCTAACCCTTAAGATCTTAATAAACAGTTTTACTTTACTCCCTGTGCCTTCCTCCAAACCCCAAGAAAAGAGCCCATTGTTAGATATCTTCCAAAACCTGAGTTTCCCTCACTAGGCTGGTGGACCAGTAAACTGTCAACTGTCATTCACCAACCAATGCGGTTTTACTCAACTCACACATCCCTTGTATAGCTTCTCAGTTATCCTGTATATTCTGTCACTTGTGAGTGTGTAGGTATGGCCTGGTTGTGTGAGTTACCCTTGTGTTATACTGTGAAGGCAGTCACCTATTTCAAAACAAAACCAATGCAACAATAATTAGAAGGGAATCAACAAATTGGGAGAAAAAAAATTTATAACAAAAACCTCTGACAAAGGTCTAATTTCTCAAATTTTATAAGGAGCTAAGACAATTGCACAAATAATCAAGCCATTCCCAAAATGACAAATGGTTAAGGGACACAAATAGGCAGTTTTCAGATAAAGAAATCAAAACTATCAATAAGCACATGAAAAAATGTTCTAAATCTCTTATAATTAGATAAATGTAAATCAAAACAACACTGAGGTACCACCTCACACGTAGCAGATTGACCAATATGACAGTAAAAGAAAATAATAAATGTTGGAGGGATTATAGCAAAATCAGGATACTAATATATTGCTTGTGGAGTTGTAAATTAATCCAGCAATTCTGAAAGGCAATTTGGAATTACACGCAAAGGGCTTTAAAAGAATGCATACCCTCTGATCCAACAATATCACTACTAGGTTGTACCCCAAAGAGATAATAAGGAAAAATACTTGTACAAAAATATTCATAGCACACTCTTTGTGGTAGCAAAAAAATGGAAAATGAGGGGACATCTCTTGATTAAGGAATGGCTGAACAAATTGTGGTATATGATGGTGATGGAATACTATTGTACTATAAGTAATGATGATCTGGAGGATTTCTATACAAACTGGGAGAACCTCAATGAACTGATATGAAAAGAGCAGAACCAAGAGAACATTGTACACAGAAAATAAAACATTGTGGAATAATCCAATGTAATGAACTTTGCTACTACTAGCAATGCCAGGACACTCTTGAAGGATTTGTGAGAAAGAATGCTAATCACATTGAGAGTAGGAACCATGGAAGTAGGAATGCAAAAGAATGTGATTTAGGGTTTAGGCTTTAAAAGATCGCTCTATAGCAAAAATGAATAATATGTAAATAGGTATCAAGTGATAAAATTTGTATAACCCAGTGGAATTGCTTGTCAGCTCTGGGAAGGGGGGAAAGAAAGAGGGAGGAAAAGAAAATTAATCATGGAAACATGGGGAAAAATTATTTTAATAAAAATTTTTAAATAAAAAATAAAATAATATGCCTCAATTTGAAAAAGAAAGACTATCAAGGGAACTAATAAAACAAAAATATTAGTGATGGTGGCCTAGTGGTACCAGATCTTAAACTGTACTATTAGGCAGTAATCATCAAAACAATCTCGTTTTGCCTAAAAAATAGAAAGGTAGATCAATAAAATAGATAAGGGGTAAATGATAGTATTTGATAAATACAAAGATCCCAGCTTTTGGGATAAGAACTCACTATTTGACAAAAACTACTGGGAAAATTGGAAAGCAGTAAGGCAAAAATTAGGTTTAGATCAATATCTCACATCCTATACCAATGATGGCAAACATTTTCAAGTTTGCATTCCCAAACTGCATCTTCAAGCTACTTGTGAGCACTCTGTATTACCCCAGAGAGTGAAGGGAGAAAGTGCTTGCTTTAGGCAGCTAAAGAGAGGGGCAGGACATGCAAAAAATGTCTTTGGGCACTGGGAAGAGAGGGTATGGAGCAGCTCCCCAACCCTTGCTGGCTGAACACATGTGCCAATACTTCACCAATGCTGACCTATACTAATCTAAAGTCAAAATGGGTATATGATTTAAACATAGAGAGTGATATTATAAGTGAATTGGGTGAACCAAGAATAGTCTACTTGTCAGATCTATGGAGAAGTGAAGAACTTATGAACAAAAAAGAGACAGAGAATGTTACAAGAAGTAAAATGAATAATTTTGATATTAAATTAAAAAGGGGTTGTGCAAACAAGACCAAAACAACCAAGATTAGAAGGGAAACAACAAACTTGGGAGAAAATTTATAACAAATTACTCTGATAAAGGTCTCATTTCTCCAACATATAAAGAATTAAGTCAAATTTATAAGTATCCAAGTCAATTGATAAATGGTCAAAGGATATGAATAGGCAGTTTTCAGATGAAGAAATCAAGGCTATCAATAATCCTATGAAAAAAATTATCTAAATCCCTCTTGATTAGAGAAATGCAAATTAAAACAACACTGAGTTACTACCACATACCTATTAGATTGACTAATATGATGGAAAAGGAAAATAATAAATGTTGAAAGGAATGTAGCAAAATTGGGACACTAATGCATTGCTGGTGAACTTGTGCGTTGATCCAACCACTCTGGAGAGCAATTTGGAATTATGCCCCAAAGGCTATAAAGGAATGCATACCTTTTGATCTAATAATACTACTACCAGGTCTGTATTCCAATGAGATTAAAAATAAAGGGGGGAAAGGAGCTGTTTGTACAAAAATATTACAAAAATATTTATAACTGTGCTTTTTGTGGTTGCAAAGAATTGGAAACTAAAAGAAGGTTCCCCAACTGGGAAATGGCTGAACAAATTGTCATATATGATGGGGATGGAATACTATTGTGCTATAAGGAAATGATGACCAGGATGATTTCAGGAAGAACTAGCAAGACTTATGTGAATTGATGCAGAGTGAAATAAGCAGGAGAACATTATACACAAAAACTGAAATATTGTAGAACAATCAAATTTGATAGATTTTGCTAACAGCAATAAAATGATCCAAGACAATTTTAAGGAACTTATGAAAAAGAATGCTATCCACCTCTGGAGAAAGAAATGTTGGAGTATACATCCAGATGAAAACATACGATTTATCACTTGTTTATTTGGGTATATGATTTGGGGTTTTGGTTTTATAAGATTATTCACTCACAAAAATTAATAATATGGCAATATATTTTGTGTGATAATACATGTATAACGCAGATTGAATTGCTTATCAGCTCTGGGAGCGGGGAGGGAAGAAGAGAGGGAGACAATATAAATCATATAACTTCAGAAAATGTATGTGGAAATATGTTATTAAAATAAAATAAATAAATTTGAAAAAGATTACAAAAAGGAAAATAATAAACGCTGGAGAGAATGTAGGAATATTCATTCTAACACTGATTCACTCTTGGTGGAACTGTGAACTAATCTAACCATTCTGGAAAACAATTTGGAACTATGCCTTAAAAGGCATAGTTGTACATCCACTGACCCAGAGATACTGCTCCTAAGTCTATATATCAAAGAGATCAAAGAAAGAGGAAAAGGCCTCAAATGTACAAAAATATTTATAGCAGCTATTTTTGTGATAATAAAAACTTGGAAACTGAGAGAATGCCAGTATGTCATAGTTTATGAATGTAATAGAATGCTATTGTGCTCTAAGAAATGATGAAGGGAATGGTTTCAGAAAACCTCTGAAAGCTTATATGAACTATTTCAAAGTAAAGTGAACATATTCATGAGAACAATTCACATATTAAAGCAATATTGTAAAGATAATTAAATTTGAAAGACTTGGTAACTCTGATAACACAATAGCCAACCACATTTCCAAAGGACCCATGATGAAAAATACTATCCATCTCCAGACAGAGAACTTATGAATTCAAAATGCAGATTTAAGCATATTTATTTCTTTTTTAAATTTTTCATGCTTTTCTTGGGGGTGGGAGAGGAACATGGCTAATGCAGAAATTTGTTTTGCAGGACTATTCTTTTTTGCGATGGGTTTTATTTTTCCTACTTTCTCAGTGAGTGAGGGGATGGGGGTAGCAAGGAAGTTAGAGAGAATTTAATATTGAAAAATAAAATTGAATTTTTAAAAATGCGATTGAGAAATGTTTGAAAAATAAAAATACAATAAACAAAAACAAACAAATAAATAAATAAAATCCTTTTGTCTTAAATCATATAAAACTTCACTGATTTTGTCTCCAACGAATTTCTTTTGTCCCTCCTCTTAAAAGTTGAAATTCTTTCTTTTTTCTTCTATTTATTTTTTTAGGCCCAAATTTTTTCCCTCCCTTGCCTATCAAGTAGGCAAAAAAAAAAATAACTATTATGCATATGAAGTGATACAAAATATATTTTTCCACATTAGCCTAGCCTCACTCAAAAATAAAACAGATATAAAATAAAAAAAAAAATGCTCCAATCTGCACTCTATCAGTTCTCTTTCTGAAGGTGGTATTTTACATCATGAATCCTTTGGGGGAAGTCACAGTGGATCACTGTATTAATCAAAGTAACTAAGTCTTTTGTAATTGATTACCTTTACATTATTGCTATTACTGTGCAGATTATCCTCCAGGTTCTGCTCACTTCATTTTGTATCAATTCATAAAAATCTTCCCAGGTTTCTCTGAAACCCATCCTTTTCATCATTTCTTATAAGTACAATATCATTCTATCACATTCATATGCGGTCACTTCTTCACCTGTTTCCTAACTAATGGGTACCCCTTTAGTTTTCCAAGTCTTTGTCACCAGAAAAAGAGCCACTAAAATAGTTTTGTATGTATAGGTTATTTTATTTCTTTGATCTCTTTGAAGCATAGACCCAGTCATGGCACTGCTAGGCCAAAGGATATACACAGTTTTATTGACTTTTAGGCATAATTCCAAATTGTTCTCTAGAATGTTTGGACTAATTCACAAGTCCACCAATAATGCATTAGTGGATCAATTTTCCATGTCCCCTCTAACATGTCATTTAATGATTTTTTAACAAAGAATTTAGGTTGTTGATTTAGTTAGAGGTTATTATGGCATATGGTATAATGTGTATCTAAAACCTTTTTTACCTCCCTTTGGCCATACTATTATCCAGTTTCCCTAGCAGTTTCTTTGAAAAAGAGAATGAGTCAGCAGTCTAATGTGACCACTGACCCTTACTCTTTGGCAGTTGTCATACATAAAGGGCAGTGTGATGTAGACTGGTGTAATGCAGGGTTGCAACAGAAGCCTTTTGCTTTTGCAAATCAACTGTAGCAGCTCTGGCAGTTAGAAGTTTTAGAATATTCACAAAAAAACAGTTGGAGCCTGATACTATAAATAGTCCTGAAGCTCCAACTGAGGGGCTTTTGTCTTTTGGCTTCTGCCTTTGCCTGTGCTTCTTGTCTTTGGGCGTTTGGACCTAGCCTGATTTCTCTGGACCTCTCCCTGACCTCTCCATTTTACATCCTGCTATTTCCCTGAATTTCCCCACTGGGCCCTAGGAGGAAGTGTGGTTTGGTGGTTGGCCATCGTGGGTTTAGTTTCTGTAGGCAAGAAGGACATCCTAAATCAAGTCACCCCTTTATTTAGTGATCTGATAAATACCTTTACTTCAGGGCAGTGAAACCTTCTTGACTGGGAGAGCAGGTCTCTCTCAGTCTGACCCTCTCTCCTGGTGACCCCTCCCCCAGCACCAGCTTTCTTCCTAACAGCAGTTACAAAACCCTTAAAACCCTCTTTCCCTCAGCCTATCCCTGCCATCAATAAATCCCTTTGTTATCTACCCAAAAGCCTCTGGTGAATCATTGTACTGATACTAAGGCAAAGGTTAAAGAAGAAGAAATTACTTTCCTTTTATTTCTTGAGGGAAACCTAGGCATCCATCTTGGACAGGAAGTACCCAGTGGAGACTTTCTGCAGACATTCAGTTTCACTGGCAGAGAGGAGCCTTCTTGACTCCTCCCTCAAGGGACTTTAGAAATTAACAAGAGAAACCCCTTCCCTGCCTGAAGGATCCAGCCTATTTCTTCCCAGTACCCTCTGTCTCTATCCTCAGTGATTAACCTGTTTGAGCAGCCCTTCCTATATATACTACCCATTCATCCCTAAATTCAGCTATCCCCTTCATTCCTCCTCCTTTATCCCTTTATTCCTTCCCATTATCAACATTTTGCCTACTTCTTCATAATACTGGGCAGAGAGGTCTTTATGGATTAATTAGGGAGGCAGCTTTTTGCTTTCTGGAGGCTTGAAGTATAAAGAACTTTGCCTAAGAGGTAATGAGGATCAGAAGTTTTGCCAGGGTTTCAGTTGATATTTTCCTAGCCTAGTGTGGCCAGTTGTCACGGTGACTGTAGAGGTCCATGAATATAGTCTTTTGTATCATTTTAATTTAAGACTTCTTATAATTTATTATGATTAGTAAAGCTGGGATTTTGTTTGCTTTGTTTTTTCTTGCTTTTTGTTACTTTATGATTTCTGGATGCCTCATTGTATTTTCAATTCAATTTAATTCAATAAATATTTACTAATATCTAGTGTCAGGCACTACACTAAGTGCTGAGGATACAAATAAGAAAAAAAGACAGTCCCCACCATGAAGAAGTTTAAAATCTAATGGATAAAAATAAAACACAAAAGGAAGTAGGAGGAGGGGACACAACAGGCTACCTTTGGCATGTGGGATCCCCAATTACATTTTAACTTAGTTCTTCCCTAGGGAATGTTGCAGATGTATGCCCAATACCGTTGCTTTATATAATTCCAGTTACCTATTTCTGCCTTCTTTTTCTCTAGTACCAGGCAGTTTTTAAAAAAGATTGCTTTTACATACACTTTATTATCTGTTAGTGCAAGCCCCTCTTCAAAGGTTTTCTTTTTCATAAGTCTTTTGATATTTTAGCTCTGTGTAGATTGAATCTACTCCCCAGGTTAGACTTCCCCAGGCTCCTCTTACCCTGTATCCCATTTTGCCTACATACACTCTTGGGTTGGTGCTTTGATGGAACAGAGGATTGAGTGGGAGCTCTGGTGCCTGCTGTGCCCTGGAGGGCTTTTGTGAGCTTTAGCCACTTAGTGGGCTGCAGATGTTGGCTTCCTGATTCAGTTTAGGAGTATTTTAGCCACATGATATTTTCTGTCTCCTTCCTATATTTTCCTCTTTTTACCTTTATCTCCATTTTCATTAAAACTTAATTGTTAAGAGATACTAACAGACTCATGACTTGAGAGTTAATTTTATAGAGGGCGAACACAATCTTTTTAAAAATTAATATTACATTTAATATTTTACTTTATTACAGCTCATCTGTTTTTCCATGTGAATTTTGTTATGATTTTATCTAATTCAATGAAAAAACTATTAGCACTGCACTAAATTTGAGAAATATTGCAATTTTTACTACATTTTTTATACTTTTCTTAATCTAATCAAGAACAAAAAGCATTGCATCATTTATTTAGATCTTCCTTGATATCAATCAAAATCATTTTGAAGTTATTTTTGTATGAATTTCTGGAATAAATTTCCCAATTACAAGTCTCTTCCTTTACCATGCTGTATTCTACATAGTTGTCAAAATGATATTCTTAACATATACATCTGAGCATATCACTCCCTTGCTCGAAACATTTCAGAGCTTCCCCACTGCCTCTATAATAAAAATAAACTCTTCTGTTTAGCACTGAAGGCCCTTCACAATCTGGCTCTATCCTGCCTTTCTAGGTTTATTAAATATTACTTTCCTTCATGCACCATAGAGTCAAGTCCACGTACAAATTAGAGTTGACCTGAAAAAGTTAGAGTTGCCCTTTTCCTCCTAAGGGACCTTGCAGTTCTGAACTCACCCTCAAACTAAAATCAGATATGGGGAAGCCTAGTCTCCAAAGAGATAGGTCAAACTCCTTTTCTTGTATACTTTCACCCTAGACATCTAGGAAAAACCTTAAAACTTAGGAAGAAATAATATCTATGGACTTCCAAAACCATGTAGAAAGGTATTGAATTTATAAGATCAGATCAAAAAAGTATATAAGGTGTTTCAGTTGTGCAGGGAGTACTAGCACCTCTGGTATGAGGGCTTGCCAAGCCCTTTTCAGGGCTGTTCCTCTACCACTGGTGTTTATCTTTCACCCAGTTTTAATCTGTGGCTCTGTGAAGTCATGGACAGTGGCCAGACCTCAGTAAAATTGTCTCTGCAGACAGGCTAAACTAGGTGGAGGGCAACTGACAGGTCTCAAATCCTTCACTGAATTAGATGGATGTCTACTCCAAATATGGAAATACTTCCCCTGGCAAAAGGGGTAGATAAGAATAATTTGTCCTAGGCCATCGCCAATCAACCTGACTTTTGTCTTAGATGGCTAGAAGAGAGTAAGACTGATGACTAACGTCTACGCAACTCTGCCCCACTTAAATCCAATTCATATACAAGGCAAGTATCATCCTAGGATGTCATTGGTCCTCTTTGAAATGAAGGATGAACAACAGATCAAAAAAGTAGGTAGCTATTTATTTCAGCCATTCTACACCCTCTTCCCCAACCCTTAATCACAAAAGACTCAAAAGTACAAATTACAAAGCTGTAAAACATGTGCTAGTGACCTAGCACTCTTATTTTACTCTCCCACTATACTTAAAACATCCCCCATTTAGATGGTAAGTTCTTTGAGGGCAAAGGAGTGGCTTCTGCCTCTTTCAGTATCCCCAATACTTACCACAGTGCTTGACACATAGTAGAAATTTAATAAATATTTGTAGATTAGTTTATTGATCAAAGCATGAGGCTATTTCTCTTTCAAATGACTCTGACTAGCTGAACAACTTCCTTGAGGTCCTTGTGTTCTGGAAAGTCAGGTCAGATCTAGGGTCCTTCTCTGGAAGTATAGAACTTACAAGGAGCAGTTTCCACAAGGCAGAGGTCAGAGTCTGTGAACTCCATTACCTCTGGAATTTTCAAGTTGTCTCCCAGGCTGGAAGTGGTCAGGATTAATGTTCAGTCATCTATGCTGAGGAAAAGAGGAAGCCAAAGGCCTGAGGTTCAAGTTTAGGCTCACCTAAACAAGCACATGCTCCCTTCTCCTCTCACATCCCTAAGAAAGCCTCATAATGCCCTAAGAATCTTTAGATGACAGTCATTCTTTTTAATATCTAGGGTGGACTATTCTTCCAGGTTCATTGGCCAATGTTTCTAGACACAAAATGCCCCCACTGAGGAATGCAGGAGGAGAAGGAACATGAGGATGAAAAAGGGGACAGCTTTATTATCCCAAATGTCCTTCAATCCTGAGTGCAGATTGCTCCATGAATGTTCCAACAGGATTTTTCCTACAACATTCATAAACAGCATTCCAACTCTGCCTCTGCACAAATTGTCCCCATGCCAAGAATGTGCCTCCCTCCAAGTTCAGCCTTGAGAATCTCTGCCTTCATCCAAAGCTCAATACAAAGGCCCTCTCCTATTGTATGCCTTTCATGATTCCCTCAGATTGATTTGCTTTTGCCTCAGGATTGCCAGGACCTAGCACATAGCATTGATTACTTACATGTCTTATTAATTTCCAAATATTTTTATACACTGTATTTTCTCTTAATTACTGGGATGTTGTTCATCCTTTATTTCTAAGAGGACCAATGACATCACAGGATGATGCCTTGACTTATACATAAATTGCATTTAAGTGAGACAGACTTGCACAGTCACCAGCCTCACTTTCTCTTCCAGAGGCATCCAAGTCCACTGACAAGATAAAAGTAAGGATGACTAGCAATGGTCTGGGATACCGTGGATGTGGATGACTTTGGCATCTTCTATGCCTGACAAGTTCTAAGAGCTCCACAACATCTACTTTAGTCACCTTCATGGCCATTGGAAGAAACTGTTCTTATCTGCCCATTCTGCCAGGGGGAGTCTTCCCATGTTTGGGGCAGACACCACCCCTAATTCACCCAAAAGGCTTGAGGTCTAAACTTTCAACCTGTTCACCCAAAAGGCTTGAGGTCTAAACTTTCAATTGTTCAAAAAATTGAACAATTAGTCTGTCTGCTAACATAGACTACTAGGCTCTGGTTGCTGTTTATGCCAGTTTCTTGGAGTCAGTAGTGACAGTTGGTGAAATGTAGACACCAAAGGTGGATGACTAGACCTGAAAAGGGCTCAACAATCCCTTGAATACGAGATGCCAGTTCTCCCTGAACACCTTTTATAGATGATGTCATAGAAAAATATAGAAGATTCATGGGGGGTTATATGTGACTACTTGACTTGTCATTTATAACCTTTATTTTTTTATTACCTTAGGTTTTCTAGGCATAATCTCAAATAGAATTATATAAAATATATAGGTTATGTATATATATGTATATATTTATGTGTGTGTGTACATATATATTAACCTCTTTATTGCTAATGCTTATTCCTTTCATTTCATTTTCATGCCTTGTCATTATTCCTGTGAATTAGCAAAATGAAGCAGATTATAAGTCATCCTCAGTCAGGAAGACCTGACACATCCTGGCTATGTGACCCATTGGGCAGACCAATTGACCTCTTAGTGATCCACGTAGCTCTTTGGAAGAGACTCCTTCACTAGAAGCTCCTTATACTAATGATTTCTTCCCAAAAGCTATTTAAAAAGCACACAATGATATAATTTTAAAAATATAATTCTACTCTAGATATACTTTTTTAAGACCTGATTTTAATGGAAATGATTCTGGTGTTTCTCTATTATATTGTAATGCTTGCTTGTCATTCCAAATACATCAAAGTATGGGGGGAAACTTTCCATTCCTGCATTGCTTAATGTTTTAAGAATAAACAAAGTGCTGTGTTTTATCAAAGGCTTTCTCTGCATCTCACATGATCAGATATTCATTAGTTTTACTCCTGTTGATAAGATTTATTTTGATTTTTTTTCCTGATATTAAACTGCACTTGAATTTCATTTATAAATCCTTGGTTAGGATGGATATATTTTAATAGAGTCTATTTGCAAGTACTTTATTTTTGAGTCAATACTCATTAATGATGTTGCTGTATCATTTTCTTTCTCTACATTGTCTTTATTCAGTTAGGAGTCAATCCCATAATGCCTTGTCAAAGGTACTGATCTGCTTACAAGATTTCTTTATTCAAATTGTCTCACTATTAATATCTGTGGTGTCATTTGTGTAGACACTCCCTCTACTGAAACAGATTGAAATTTCTTTATGAAAGCTGATTTTGTGATAAAAGACATATCAATCAATCTTGTCACTTTTCTAGGTGGGTATTTCCCTCTGTTAAAAACAGGCTGGGAGAACCTAGGGCCACACCCAATGGCCTCACATATACAATTTATTTTCTTTTAGAATTCTCATTAAAAATCTTAAAACACTGCTTTTTACTATATAATTATGGATTTCAATTCACTCTGCTCTATGAACTTGCAACCTCACCAAGGTAGAGAGACAGAGCAGTAAGTATTCTTTTATTAAAAAGTGAATCAAAGAATAAATGAATTTACTCCATAGCAATCTTTGAAGGTTATTTAGTGGGGATGAGTATGTTTAATCTTTGGCTCTGTGACAATTTTAGGTAGGAACAGTCTTACAGTGAGAATCATAAAGCTTTCAGCTCCCCACAGAGGAAAAAAAAATTGAACAATTACAGATATCCCAAAGTGAGTAAAAAAGACTGATAGCTTAGCCAGAGTTTTGCAATTCTATGCAACCACTTTTGCCCTTCATTTTCTTGCTTAAGGGGCATCTTAATTGCTGTTCCATCACATTATTTTCACCCAACCTATACTCCTGAGTAGTCAGGCTTCCTTAAAAGGTGACCTCTCCTTTCAAATGTCATTTGGAACTCATCTTCACTCACATAATGAGGAAGTGAAGATTCCAAGCAACAGAAAAACCTGAAGGAACTGAAAAGTATTTCCCTTTGGGTTCTCTGAGAAGGAGAATCTCTAAATAATATTGGTTATACACATTCTAGACAATGCATGTTTTTATGGGGAGCAGAAGGAAGGTCACAACAGGAGCAAAACACAATCTTCTAAACTCTAGTTCTAGCATTTCATGCTCATACTATGGAGGTATTTTAATATTTCTTTTACTAATAAACCATTAAAATTGTGAAAACCTTAAAAGGAAGAAAAGGGAAAAGACAGAAATGGCACTGATTAGCAGGAGACCATCTGGAGAGCAAGGAAGGCAAATATACTTTTTAGCTGATACCAGAAGAAGTCTGATCCAGGTAGGTGGGAATGTTTGATCTAGAGAAGGCTGAGGTGATGGTGGCAAGCTACCTCTCCAAAGGAGGACAGACTGAACTGGTTCTGGTTGAGAGGCTGGATATCAGAAGTCAAATCAATAAGCATTCATTTCATAAAGTACCTTCTATGATCCAGAAGTTTAAAGTGAATTTTTGGAAAACATAACTGATCCTATATTTGTCCTATATTTGTTATTATATTTCTTTTATTTTTCTACCAGATGCTTCTTGGACACACTAATGAACTTATTGAATGTTTTCTTTACAATTACCAAATAAAACTTTCAGGACTTTGAATAGTTCTAGGAACTCATCTCTTTTTCTTTTTTTATCTAATAAATCTTGTGTTCCTATTGAATAGATTAATTGGGTTTTCAAAATAGCTAGAGAGTGTCTGAGGCCAGGGAACCTGAGTTCAAATCTGACCTCAGGTACTCACTTACTACACAGTGACCTTGGGCAAAGCACTTAGCCCTGTTGGCTTCAGTTTCATCATCTGTCAAATGAGCTGGAGACAGCAAAGGCAAACCACTCCAATGTTTGCCAAGAAAATCCCAAATGGGTCACAGAGTCAGATGACCAAAACAACTAAACAAAAACTCCACTCCAGGACTTGGATGGGCTCTATCCACTGAACCACCTAGTGGCTTCAAATAAAGCTTGAAGTAGGGGCTTATTAGGTGCTTAAAGGGATACTGTTTCCTTGGATCCAATATAAATGGTATAGTAAAGGACACATTCTAACCTTTGTAACAATTTAAGCATCCTCTTTTTTTTTTTTTAATAGCACCTTTCCCTGGCAATGTGAGAAAAATATATAAATATGTAACACATTGCTAAATATTTTATATATATATCAAAATACATAAGTCATAGTCACATATATTTATATATGTTAAATGTAATTATATATGAACACTCATCTAATATGCTGTATATTATAGTTTCATATATATATATAATTATGTCATATACAAATATAATTGTCATATTATATTAAATCATTTAATGTATAAATATATTTTGCTGGATTCCTCATTTGCCTGACTGTGAGACACCCCTGTTCCTCACCTGCTTACTGCCTGTGTCAGGTTCTTGAGTGGAAAATCTATAGTTTTTCTGTTTGGCTTATTCCTGCAGAGTCCTTATTGTAAGGGCTTGGGGTCCTAGAACTAGAATTGGGCATAACCTAGGGTCCTTGAATACATATACATATAAAAACTATCTGGGCATGTGTAGAAATATACATATTTATACATATAATATATAAATATCTGGACAAGTGTATTATATATACACTAGTTGGGCTAGTATATATTTATATAGAACTTTGGACAAGTATATACATATATACACAGAGACATTACACACACAATCTGTCTGTCAGGGCCAGCTCCGCAGGGAGTGCACACCACGCCTGCCCTCAGGGAGCCCACTTCACTCTAAGGGGAGAAGACCTCTCGTGGGGGACAGGGAGGCTTGATCTGAGGCCTTTGGGTCCCTGAGCTTGAATAGACCAGGCAGCACTGAAGGAGTCTCTCACTTTTCGGGGGGGTGGGAGGGAGCCTGTGGTGCCTCTCGTTCCGCCTCCGCGGCCGGGGCACTTACCGAGCTCTGTGACCCCTCCTTCTTTTCCACCGCCTCCGCCCTCCCGCACAGACTCACTGACTGACTCCAGTGAGTGACACCTCAACGACAGCCTACTGCGTCGGCCGCGCCTCGCTGGGCATCGCTCTCCCCGCCCTCGCCGCAGAGCCTCACGGGATTCGTAGTCCGCCGCAGGGAGTCCCGCCCCCTCGCGGCTCTCGCGCTTCCAGGCGCCGCCGCCACTTCCGGCCCCGTCGCGTGGCCGCGCAGACAGAGAGGACAGTGGGTCTGGCCCTCACGCTCGGGCTCTGGGGCGCGCTCGCGTGCGCTCGTGCTGGGCTCGCTGCGGGAGCGCGCGCACCGCGGGGCCGCGCCGGCTGCCCTCTCTCTACTCCTCAGTGTCCGCGCACTGAGGCCTAGCCAGAGGCCTCGGTAGGGGCCCGGGCGGCATGGGCGTGGGAAGCCCGAGGCCTGGCCCTAGCCGGCACCGCCGCCGGCGCGGCCCCGTGGAGGCCGGAAGCCCGCCGTGACCCCGCTGACCCAGGGTGTTCTCTGTTTGCACTGCACATCGGGGAAACCGAAAGTGCCGAGGAGGCGGTGAGCGGGGTCTGGGGAGGGGATGGAGACCCGGTGGGCGAGTGGGGGACCCCTGCCTGGGACCGAGGGCTGCCTGGAGGCGGCGGCAGCGGCGGAGACCTGAACGCAGAGCCAACCGAGACCTCTTCCCCGGGCTGCAGTGGGAGAAAGCGAGGGGCTTCCCCTACACCCCCCTTATCCAGGGGTCGGGGCTGTTCATGGACAGCCTCCTTTCAGTCAAAACCCCTGTTTTGCCTGCCTGAACAGTCCCTCCCGCCCCAGCATTTGACCCACGCTGGGCTGCCCCTGGGCGAGGGCCCTCAATACTGTCACGACAGCTGTATCGTAGCGAGGGGGTATCGAGAGTCCGCCTGTGCTTCGAGAAGAGCGATTGGCAGCCCCGGGGCCTTCTGACAGGTGGGAAAACTAAGGCACTGGGCGCCTACGGGGGTCCGCCTGTGCTTCGGGGAGGGGGTAAGCTGCCCTGGAACCGCCTGACAAATGGGGAGTGATGCACGGGGCGCTGAAGCCGCCGAGCTGAGCAAAGGGTCGTGACATACCCCTCCTCCCAAATGTTGAGCCCCTCCTGGGGGAGTCCGACCTGAGCCGCCCCCTACAGAAATCCCTCCTAGTGAAGGGCTCGCAGGTGCTCGGGGATGTAACATTTTATTTCTTCTAGGTGAAAGCCGGGTCCTGGGGAGAGTTTTCCTAGGGGAGGAGGAGGCGATCCTAGATTCTGAGCAAACTCTTGTTTTCCCTTCTTTCAGCTTTCATAGACTTAGACCTGGAGGGGACCCCGGAGCCCATTCAGGCCGACCCCTTCATTTGACTGGAGGGACACTGAAGCCAGAGAGGGGGTCATTCAGTATTTATCACGGGTTGATGGTGTGGGTACAGTGCAGAACTCTAGGAGACTATTGAGGCAGAAAGTTTCCCTCACCCTCTGGGGAGGCATTAGAGCCACGGTTTTATGGGAGCATAAAAGAGAAGACTTGGCAGTCATTGCCCCCGGGCGAACTTGGAAGTTAATGGGATGGGAAATTCAGTTCTGCACCCTGTTAGAGAGCAGTACATCATGTAGTCCAGGAATCATAGGATGTGGCCAGGAGAGCTCAGGAAACCATTCAGGGAAGGGTTTGGGGCTTCCCTAGGAGCGCTCTCCCAGGGGGCAGGTGCTGGATTCCATTGGGCCCTTCTTCCCAGAGCATTAGCTGGCGGTCTTCCCTCACTGCTGTAGAAGTTGAAGGCTCATGATCACCATAGAAAGAAAGTTTTCCTTAATTAAAATTTGTTTAAACAGATTAGTTATTAAAGATCACGCATTTATTTCATTTAGTAAGCGTAGGCCAAGAGGTTGGAGAAGACTGGATAGTAACTAGGGCCTAGGAGGAATGAGTTAGTACCTGAGTTGAGCTATGGATTTGGAGGAGGCTACAGATCCTGCAGCAGAGGAATTGGGGGGTGGGGGCGGAAAATACATTGCAGGCAGAACAAGAGTGTAAGGGACAAGAAGACAGCCAGGTTGACCAGAATATATTGGAGGAAAATCAATATGCTATATAGCCCCAGAAAGGTCAGCTGGAACCCAGTAGTGAAGGACTTGAAATGCCAAGCAGGCATAAGTATTTCACCCTAGAAGTGATGGGAAACCACTGAAACTTTTTGCATTGCATGGTCCAACCTATGTTTTAAGAATAATGTGTAATTTGGGACATCTGAGTGGCACAGTAGATAAGAGCACTAGGCCTGGAGTTGAGAGATTCAAATCTGGCCTCAAATACTTCCTAATTGTGTAACTCTGGGCAATTCATTTAACCCCAACTGTCTAGCCCTTGCCCTTTAGTCTTAGAGTTGTTACTAAAACAGGAAGTAAGGGTAACTTAAAGAAGTAGAAAAATACAGAATTTGGCAACTGCATAAAGGATGGATTGGAGAGGAGGGAGTCTGGGGACCAGGACATGTAGACCACACATGGCTGGGATCCTGTCTGGGCTAGGGACAGGAGATGGTGTCTAGGAAGACTGGTGGTGAGACACTTCTTATACACCCTCCTGGTGGGATCCTTTGTGGATTGTTTGCTCAGATCTGTGCTCCACCATTTAGGAAGGATGTTGATAAGCTAAAAAGGACCCCAAAGCAGACAACCAGAATTCATGCTGTATGAGGACTGGTTAAAGGAGCTAAGAATGCTCAGCCTAAAGAAGAGATGGAGGAATGCACTGTCTTCAAGGTTTAAGGGTGGTGCTTGGATCCAGTAAGCAGGAAGAGGAGCAAAGGGTGGAGTTGCTGAGAGATGTGTAAGGGGAAAAAAATGATCTTCAGAAGCAGGGATGGCAGGGTTACCTTTAGAGTTAGTGAATGGGCTTTTCCCTATATAGAGCCTGCTGACCAACAACATATAATGTAGAGATTTCTCTTTAGGGTGGATTGTACTGGAAAGCCTCTCTGGTCCCTTCAGCCACAGTATTCTGATGTGTTTGCTAAGTCCATGAAGGCCCCAGATGGTGTGGCAGCTAATGATGTGTTTATTTAGACATTCTTGAGGCTCCATATATATCCTGTATGAAGATGTTACTCAATGTATGTTGCATTTGGGGTTTCCCGGGGTTCTAGAAAGTCATGCTTTAGCTTTGGCAATTCCAATCAAGCTGAGCTCTGTGTAAATGGAATTAGCTCAAGCCCATTCATAGTCAAAACTCTACTTACCAGAGATAATGTCATCCCCACCTTCCTTAGTGGGGAGGAGATGAGTTACCCACACGTGACAATAAGTAACAAATCAAGAACAAGGGCCTGCCCTTTGGGCAGTCCAAATCAGTGTAGAGGCTGCCATTTGTCCACTTGAATTAGAGGTGGACCCCCAGGAAGTGACGAGAGACATGATCTCTTCAAGGATGTTGGTCACTTCCTGTTGAAGGAGTTCCTGCTTTGAACTTGGTGCTGAAGGATCTCCATTGAGACCTCTGACTGCTTCCACTCTGAATTGTCACGTGGGTAAGTTAGGCTGACTTCCTTGACCTACCTTGGCGATTTCCAAGCTCTGCCTTAAGTAGGCTTATAGCCTCTCTGATTGCTATGGTCTTGTGGCTTGTAGTTTAGTTTAATTAGCCTTTTAACCTTCTCTCTCCATCCAGGCCTCTGCAGGCCTGGCCTAGTCTCTCTCTCTCTCTCTCTCTCTCTCTCTCTCTCTCTCTCTCTCTCTATTTCCCTACCTTTTACCTTCCTAATTGTAAATAAACTACCTTAAACCCAATCCTGACTTGGGTCTATTTTAATTATGGAATCAATCTGAATTGTTGATTCCTGGTGGCCACACTTTAAATATATATAAAATACTTAAAATCTCCCTCTTACAGCTCTGGAAATATATTATTCTGGAAAGAGCACTCCTGATAGTTCTCTTATAAATGCCTGTTAAGTGTATCATCCAATAATCTGTTTAGGTCCAGGGTGCCTCCTTTAAGAATTAAGACTTCTACAGATGTCTCAGAATGGAAGAGAATTACAATTATTTGTCAATCTTTTCTCCTTCTCCCCCTGCTTTGACCTCAGGAGCTATTCTGCTACCTTAGCCAATAGTCTTTCATTAACAGACTTTCAATTTTCACTGTCTTTTGAACCCTTTTAGACATACCCATGTAGTTCCCCTTTTGATCACAAAGAAATGAGGGAGAAAGTAGTTGAATGGATGAAACTTTTTTTTTTTAATACAATAAAGAGTTTAGGACCACCACTGGCTGAGTCCATGCTGAGCTGTTTGTGTGTTTCCCCTCTCCCGGGAACCAGAGCCCCAGGTAAATTATGTCAGCTGACAAACCACCGAAGGCCCCCACCCATCCAGCCTCTCTCCATCTACCTGATGATGCCCAGGAAAAGAACTGTTCACCATCTCCTATGAGAGGGTACCTCATCCCCAGCCCTTTGCCAACCCAACAGACTAGGACCTTTTCAGCGACTGTTCAAGCATCTGAGGGGAGTCTGTAAGTGCTTTTGCCATTCCAAGGGGCATGGCTTCCTTACACCAGCAGATGGTGGCCCTGTCATCTTCCTTCATATCTCTGAGTAATGTGGAAGGAGAATACGTGCCTATGGAAGGAGATAAAGTTACAAGATGTATTAAATCCCACCCAAGAATGAGAAGCACCAGGCTGTGGAAGTTGTCATCACTCACCTGGTACTAGGCACCAAACATGAGACCTGGTCAGGACATGTCATCAGTTCCTAGGTGGCCTCCTGGTACCCCTGCTTCCTCTCTTCTCCCTAGCTTGGCTCTCCTGGAGGACACTGTTTTGGGAGGGGAGGTGGGACAAGTTTTGGGGACAGACAGATGAGTTATGAGTAAATTTCAGCCAAAGTGTGGGAAGGAAGTGGGAACTCAAGGGTCAAATTGTTAGATGTGACTTAATTGCTGAAGAAAGGAGAAGGGGGAACCATGGGTGAGGGTGGAAGGGTTTTGACTGCTTACCCCTTGTGATATGTATTAATTTTTTTTAACAAAAGGAGGTAGCTTTGTGGAGGTAGCTTAGTAGCTACTCAGTAGCTGAGTGGAGGATTAAACTTCAAGCCCAAGAAGATTTAGAAAGGCAACCTTTTGGGATGTGTTATTTTCCTAACATTATGGCTGGGCAACTGTTAGCTCCAGCCTCCACATAGATGGACTTGCTCCTTGTACCTGTGTGTGCCGGGCCTTTACACCATCAGGTTAGAGCTCTGGGACAGAGGCCCGGGAAGGGGCATGTTGGATAGTTTGGATTTTCTTCCCTGAGCCCCCAATCCTATAGTGACTCAGCTTGTCGCCTCTCAGTGACCTTAGCTAGTCTTAGTCTTTGCCTTAGTCTTCAGCCAGGATTACTGATTAGTTAGAATGGGGATGACCTGAGGATGATGGAGACTTGGGGAGAAGCAGTTGAGTTCAAGGAATGAATCTCTGGATTCTTAGGAAGTTGTTTTAGTGCCTTTCTTAAGAGGGTACAGTCTAAGGGTGGGGAAGCAGGAGGGGCAAACAGCTGGCCAGAGGAGAGGGATTGTTGGGAGATTAGGCAGCCCAACCCCTATGTAACTCCCAGGATCCCATCTTGGTGCTACTATATAGAGTTTTAGTCACGCAGAGTTATAAGACAGAATCCCTCATTCCTTCTGTAAAGCTTTACATTTTTCTACTTTTGAGGCCCCAATACAAGGACATCCCTGCTCCTAATGAAGCCTTTGGGCTTTGATGCTTAGATGTCAAGTTTGGATCTACCTCTGGTTTTTTGGCTGTTTTGTGCTCTGTTTGAACCATTGTACTGTGAAAGGTGGTACAGTGAGGGCTCCTGTTTAGAACACAAAACCATCTCTTAAGGTTAGTGCTGTAACACTAGCAGACTGAGGGAGTAATTGCTTGCTTTCTGACAACCTGAGTAAAGTGAACATTTTAAACATATTTTGGATGGTGACTTCTTATTTTAAATGTGACATATTAAATGTTTAGGTTTTTTTTTTTTAGTGAGTAAGGTTTCTGCCTTAAAACAGATACAATTGCATGTGTGTGCTTGTCTTGCTACAAGATTGCAAGTACTGTACATATTTAAATTCTTTTTTTAAGTAAATGAGCCTTTTGGAATTTCTTTGAAATTGGTTTTCTGCATTTCCAGTGGTTGCTATTTAAAAGGAAAAATGTATACTATATTCTGAATTTTGTGGTTTCTAGATAATAATTTAAAAAAATAATTTTAAATGAAAAAAAAAGTTTATGTCTTCCTCCTGCTCCTCACAGCACACCCTTAACTTCTGTGTATTGACTCATAGGTGGAAGAGTGGTAAGGGTAGGCCATGGGGGTCAAGTGACTTGCCCAGGGTCACACAGCTGGGAAGTGTCTGAGGCCGGATTTGAACCCAGGACCTCCCGTCTCTAGGCCTGGCTCTCAATCCACTGAGCTACCCAGCTGCCCCCAAACATGAGTCTTCTGACTACCGCCCTGGCATTCTATCCACTGTTGCTGCCCCAAATAGAGTATATACTCAAATGCTATTCTTTTCTGGAAACTTAACTACTCACTATGGTTTTGGAGGCTTCACTGTCTTGGTTTGATTAAGTTGAGGGGTACTTTGTAGTTCTTTAGTATAATTTATAAAAGGAACTTTGGAAGACTGAAAAGTATTACATTATTAGTCATTCCCTAAAAGTTTAGTAGAAGCTTGCTATTATCATTCTTTCAAGGGCCAGCTTGGAGACCTATTTGAAAGGGCATTTAGGAATGTATTTTAAATCTCCATAAAGCCTCCTTATCACTTCCTAAGCCCCTGGGTTTAAAGAAGCAGATATTATGAGGGTATCTGTCCTTGCCAGATGTTTTCAAATACGCCCAAGCTGTCAGTGTTTAAACTTTCTCTCTCCTGTTTGACCACATCCAGCTTACCTTGGCACATAGACCTTACATTCTAGCTTCCTGTACAGTATTGATCTTTGCAGCATTAGACTCTCCTTTCATCACTAGATGTATCCACAGCTGAACTTTCTTTTGGCTTTGGCCCAGCCACTTCATTAATACTGGAACTACTTGTAGTTGTCTTATGTTCTTCCCCAGTAGCTTGTTGGAAACCTAATGATCCAATCCTTAAAGGCTTATCTTCAAGGGTCATCTTTTATCATTTTAATACTATTCATGGGGTTTCTTAGCAAAAATACTGGAGTGGTTTGCCATTTCCTTCTCCAGTGAATCACCTTTTCTCTTAACTCTTCACTGTGACCTGCTCATCTTGGGTAATCCACTTGGTATAGCTCATAGTTTCATTGAGCTATGCAAGTCCCTTGACCATGATGAGGCAGTGGTATAGAAGGGGAGTAATTTTGGTAATGCCAGGTATATTATTAGGCAATTCTTTAAATATTAGAGGTTAATTGCAAATTCTAATTTAGGTATCACTAATAAATTGATGAATGATCTATTGACAGTAAAATCATATAAAATAGTTGTTTGTTAATGATAGATTAACATTCCCTGTGAATTAAAAAAAAATATATATATATACATATATATATATATATATTTTTTTTTTTCTGGGAGAGGAAAGGAAGCATCAGTATTCATTTTGCTTGTTAGTCTGCATTTCAGAATTTGAATTAGATGGGTTCTGAGATCCCTCCCAATTCAATTTGCAGCTGAACAAAATTCCCTTATCCTATATGCCCCTGAAATGGTCCTCTGGTCCCTTTTGGAAACACTCAATGAAGGGGAGGAACCCACTAGTTATCTCTTAAGTCAGCACAGTCCATTTCGAAAATACAGTTCTGATTATTGAGGGCTTTTCCTTAGATCAAACCAGATTTTGCTTCTTTGCATCATCTACGCTTTCTTCTCCTAGAAAAAGCCAAAACAAATCTATCACCTGGCCAATAGTTTGCAGAGGCCATTATTTGTCTCTTCTTCCCCCTCTCTCTTCCTCTCACTCCCTCTTACCTCCCTTTTTCCCTCTGTCTCTTTTAATTTTTGAAAATTTAATTTCAAAAAATTTTACATTCCAATACAATTTTTAATAATTATTTTCTGACATTTTGTAATCCATGTTCTCTCCCTCTCTTCTTCCCCAAGATGACAGGTAATATGACATATATTATACATATCATACAATACATATTTCCACATTCATCATGATGTAAAAGAAAATACATATTGCTTATTCTAGAGAAAAATTCATGGAGGAAATAAAGTGAAAATAGTATGTTTCAATCTGAATTCAGAATCTGTCAGTTCCTTCTATTTTAGTAGGAAGCCTTTTTTATCTTGAGACCTTTGGAATTGTCCTGTGTCTTTGCATTGTTGATAATAATTAAATCATTCATAATTGGTCATTTTACATTATTGCTGTTACTGTATTCAACATTCTCAATTCTGCTCCCTTCACTTTGCATCATTTCATGTCTTTCCAGGTTTTTTGTGATCATCTTGTTTGTCATTTTCCTGGAACACAATAGTATTTCAATTCAAATATATTCCACAATTTGTTCAGCCGTTTCCCAATTGAGGACATCCCCTTAGTTGCCAGTTCTTTGCCATAGCAAAGAGAGCTGCTATCAATATTTTTGTACACATAGGTTCTTTTCCCCTATCTTTGATCTCTTTGGAATACAGACCTAGCAGTGGAATTGCCAGATCAAAGGGCATGCACAGTTTTATGGCCCTTTGGGCATAGTTCCAGATTGTTCTCCAGTATGGTTGGATTAGTTCACAGCTCCACTGTATATGTGTCCCAGTTTTACTAGATACCCTCCAACATATATCATTTTGCTTTTTGGCATATCAGCCAGTCTGATAGGTGTGAGATGGGACCTCAGAACAGTTTTAACATTTTTCAAATAATAGTGATTTGAAGCATTTTTTCATATAACTAAAAATAGTTTTAATTCCTTCTGAGAATTGCTTGTTCCTATCCTCTGACCATTTCTCAATTGGGGAGTGTATTGTGTTCTTATAAGTTGGACTTTGTCAGAGACATTTGCTGTAAGTTTTTTTTTTTTTTTCCAGTTTGTTGTCTTCCCTTCTAATCTTGGTTGTATTGGTGTTGTTTGTGCAAACCCTTTTTAATTTAAGGTGGTAAGAGTTTCTTACCTATTTTACATCTTGTAACGTACTCTATGTATTGTTGGTACATAAATTCTTCCCTTATCCATAGATCTGATAGGTAAACTAGCCCATGCTCCCCTAATTTGTTTATAATATCAACCTTTATTTCTAAATCATATATCCATTTTGACTTTTTCTTGGCATATGGCATAAGGTGTTGGTCTGTAGCTAGTTTCTGCCATACTGTTGTCTAGTTTTCACTAAATAGTGAATTCTTCTAAAAGATTCTATCTTTGGATTTGTCAAACACAAAGTTACTGTGCTCATTTACTGCTGTATGTTGAGTGCCTCGTCTTATTCCAGTGATCCACTATTCATTTCTTAGCCTGTACCAGATTGTTTTGATGGTTGCTGCTTTATAATACTGTTTGTTTGAGATCTGATAAAGCTGAGCACATTTTCTTCATTTTTTTCCATTAATTCTCTTGATATCCATGACCTTTTGTTTTTCAAGATGAATTTTTATAATTTTTCTAGCTCTATGAAATACTCTTTGGGTACCTTGATTAGTATGGCACTGAGTAGACAAATTAATTAAGTTGGAATTGTCATTTTTATTATATTGACTCAAACTTCCCACAAATAATTAATGTTTTTCCAATTGTTTAAATCTGACTTTATTTGTGTGTAGTTTGTGATCATATAGTTCCTAGGTTTTCTCGGCAGGTAGACTCCCAAGTATTTTATATAGTCTACAGTTATTTTAAATGGAATTTCTGTATTTATCTCTTGCTGTTCGACTTTATTGGTAGTATAGAGAAAAGCTATTATTTTTGCTATAGCTAGTATTTTTAGTATAATATTGAATAGTAATGGTGATAATGAGATCCTTGCTTCATTCCTGACTTGTTTCTTTTAAACTCAGAGAAACAGTTGCCCTTTCTTTGGTAACTTCCATTCTCCATGATCTCTTGGAAATTGCTAGCAGTGATTTAGAGCTGTAATCCAGCCCAAATGAATTGAAACTCCTCAAGGGTAACTAGGAACCTAAATTTCCTTTCTCCTTACTTAGGAGATTATAGCTCCAAAGATGGCAGGAACCTCAAAGGCCATGTAGCCTCTACCCCTCATTTTATAGATGAAATGAACTGAAACCCAGGAGGTTCCTGATTTGCCTAAAGCCTAAGATTTGGGATGTGAACTCAGTTTCTCTGATCACCAGTCAGCATAGAAGAGAGGTGTTCTTTACATTGTACCACTTTTGAGTTATCAGCTCCCTTTTTGGTTCTTTTTTTAGTTGCAAGATCAGTTTCCTTGGCTGGAGCAAAATAAGAGTTGGGCAGTCCTCTGCTCTCCCCAGTATCTATTATCATTCCAACCATCCTAATTAGCCCTTTATTTCCCAACTCCAACCCACCCCCTTATACCTTGAGCCCTACACCTTTTTGTTTTGCCCAGATCTTTCTGAGCTATATCCCTCTTGAAACTAGTCTTTAGAGTCCAGGCAGTGCTTCAGTATTCATCTTTTTGTACTTATTCTTGCTTCTTCCTTGTTTATTCTTTACATGCCCTTTTAAAAATCCACATTGATTTATGACTTCTCAGCACCTATACCTTCCTTGTTAGACAGTTTGCCCTCTTTTTTATTGTCAGAATTTGGTCTTTGTATCAACATGATATCATCAAACTTCTCAAGTGCTTCCCATTCCTCTCCTCCCAGTGTTCACTGTATAATTTTAGACTCTGGGATCCTGAGTGTTCCTTCCTAACCCTTTGAAATCTGCTTTCCCCAAACTGAGGGTGCATGTCAGCCTATGCCCTAGATCCTTCTCCTGTGTCACAAATCTAGACAGAATATTTTTACTTCCTAAAGTTCCTAGCAATATATTCCCCAAAATTATTCATTATGATCAAGTTGGATATATACTAGAAATGCAAGGATAGATCACCATTATGAAAATTAACATAATCATGTTATCAGTAAATGATGAAAATCCCTATGTTCAACATTCATTTATACTAAAACTTTGTAAACTATAGATATAAAGGACCTTTGTAAAATGTGGTCATAGGTGCATCTCTAAATCCAAAGTTTGCAGTATGGAAACACTAGGTTTTCCTGTAAATACAAGAGTAAATCAAGGATGTCAGGTTTCCTCTCCTATTTGGAAAAGATGTACTAACAGTAGCAGTAAGATAAGAACAATAAATTAGACATAGCTAGAGAGTGAGGAAACAACATCATCCCTATTTGCTGATAGCAAAGTCCCTGAGAATTAACCAAGAAACTAATCGTAAGGCTTCCATGATTTCTGTCTCAGCAACCAGTACTTCCATGTTGCTGAAAACTGGGTCTAGAATCAATTGCCCCTTTGGATCTAAAATTTCTTAAAGGATGGCATTGTCATTAAAGTCAGTCAAATTAAGGGCTTTGCTTTTGGCCCTTTCCAGCTCCCCTTTCCTCTCCCTCCCCCCCAGTCCCTTCCCTTTTTATATTCTACCTGAGGTTTATTTGTATCTTTGAAGTCTGGGACCAGGCCTGTTATTTTTCAGCTTTCCTGGTCCCATAGTAAGATACTTGTCCCTAACTGGAACTGAATAACTTCTGTTGCTTTGTTTGCCAGTCTCTCCTTAAGACATCCCCTAATTCCTGTGACACGGAACTCTCCTGGTTTTTCTCCATGTCTAATGGTGACACTTTTTCCTGGTTTTGTTTTTTGAAATGGGGCTAGGAAAGGTAGAACAGAATAGTGGATGCTAAAGTGTTGTTTCTATTGTTGAGGAATTTGCAGTCTAGAGGATTTTGAGCCAAGAATAATGAGCCTTAGAGCAAGAGGAAAAGGCCAGGAGAAGTGTTACAAGTTAACTAGCCCCAGAGTATGCTGGTTACCATGTAACCAAGTAGAGAAAAGTGTCCCAGAAACACTAACCTGATAGGAGACTCACTATCTGGGAGGGGAATCAGCACTATATAAAAGTGAGGATGTCTTTTGCCACTTCACAGACTTGACAGAAGAGGAAACTTGGATTCCATTGTAGTCCATGAGTTAGAGGGAAAATTACAAAACTACTTCATAGTCAGGGTATTGCTAGGCATAAAATAGCTAGAAGAGCAAATTGAGACAAATCATTATTTCAAAGATAATTGTTAGGGGGTAAAGAAACTTGGACCCCCAAATCTCCAAGAAAAGGTTTAAGAAAAAAAATTAGCCCCTTGGGAGACAGGCTAAATTCTGGGAGAGAGAATTCTTGGACAGGCTTGAGAAGGTAGAGGATTAGGATTTATTATCCAGGGAGCTAAAGAGCAGACAGCAATTATGGATGGAAGGCTGGGTGGAGGGCTGGAGAATTTTTCTGGGGAAGTGGTCTTCACAACCTCTCTCACCACCAAACACCAGCTTTATTACCATCTTATTGTAGTCATTCCATCTGGAAAGGATGAAAACTTTTTCCTCCCTGCACACAGCTAATTAATTATCAGGCCCTAACTAGTGTTTATTATCTCTCCTTTCCACCCTTTCTGATTCCACTTGCAGCTTGCATTTCCTCTCACTGAATCTATTTCAGTTGTCTCCCAACTCAAATTCTTGCCCATAGTCTCTCCAGCCTTTAACCCATCCTGTACATCTCTACCAGTGTGGAAGTGCACACTTTTGCTTACAAGACATTTGACATAATTATCAGACACTTTGCATGCATTATATCTTATTTTACCCTGATGAGGGTTGTAAAGGTAAAGAAATGAAAGACAAAAGGGATTAAATGACTTGGGAGGGGTCACCTAGCTCCTAAGACAGAGACAGGAGGACAACACAGAGTTCTTCTGACTCCAAGTTTAGTACTCCTTCCTACAAAATACTGTCATGATTCTACTGCCTGCAGGAAAAAAGGCTAAAATCCTAATGTTTGTATTTGTGGCCATCCACAGTCTTATCCTAATACATCTAATCAATCTTTCCCTGAATACATCCTAGCTTTCAACCCAACTATACTATTTGTCATTCCTTTAATATAGTCTATGTCATTATTTTTCTTCACAGTCCTTGTTTAATAATATAATATACTTTAAATAAATAATACAGTGGAACCTTGACACACGAGTTTAATTTGTTCCATGTTCAGACTCATAACTCAATTTGTTTGTGTGTCAAATTGAACTTCCTCATTTAAAAAAATGGAAATGCAATTAATCCATTCCAACCCCAAAAAACCCCACGAATTTTTTGTTTTATATGCTTTTAAATACAAAAATGTATTTTATAAATAACAAATAAATATATTTATAGACAAGAAGAAAGAGTGCTGGCAGAGGTTTTCATTTCACAGGCTATCATATAACATAACTTACTCTGTATATATGTAATGCTACATTTAAATGCAAAATTGACCTTACACATTAATTATGATCTGTAACTTTATTGCTAAACAATTAAGCTATTTTTTTACTTAATTATCATCATTGAATTTTGGCTGTTTTGCTATACTTTCCCCAGTTTCACTTAGAGGCCACAAAGGCAACAAAAACCTTTCCATAGAAGTTTGTTCCTTCCTCCCTTTCAGAAAGTTTCAATAATGTGTGAAACAAGTGTCATCACACAGTTCCTACGCATGACCTATTGCAACTTTTTCTGGGTTTGTCTTTTCAATAAACTTTAATTTTTTCCCATATCCTGAGCATTTCCTTAATCTCACTTATACTGATCACCTTATCCACCTCTGGCTCCTCCCATGGGTAGAGGCTTGTGATTCAAATATCCATTTGTGACAAAGCAAAATATCCCTATCATGACTGCACATATCTCAAATTGCTTGTGACTTAAGGTGCTAGTGTATCAAAGTACCACTGTATAATATATGCTTATATATAATATAAAGTGCTTTACAAATCTTAAAACTCTTAGTCAGCAATTACTATTATTCCTTGAATCATACTTAAGTCCAGGCATACAGCAGAAGGACCTTGATGGGAGTTGGTCTATGTATCAGGAAGAAAAGGAAGGGGAGACATTTTGTGGGCTAGTTAATCATGCTTATGCTTGTATTGCATGGTTATATATGTAAGTGCTTCCCACATAATTTTGTAAAGTTATTTGTTCCACAAAAATGTTCAATGTTACAACCTAGTTTGATTCCTGACCAAATTTAGACCCCTGGCTAACACACAAAAACACCATTTCATTCTCCCCTTGGCCAAACTTTACTTGTGATTATCTGCCAGCAAGTCTGATTGATTTGAAACCAGAAGTGATCTTGGAGGTCCTCAAATTCAGCTCCCTCATTTTACAGATGAGGAAGCTGAGGACCCCAAAGGTGAAATTGTGACAGAACCCTGGATTAAGAATACTCCTCTCCTGTGGAGATGGCAAATTATGAAAAGCCAATATTACCAGCAGGAGTATTGGTAGAGTAAGGTTACAATTACTTGAAAGCCATTTCTATGCTGTATTGCCTCATGTCTTAATCCCATAGATGTGGTATGGAGCCATTGAAAAGCCTCCATCATGGTAACTTAAGGTAAATTAAAGACAGGTCTTCAGATTTATAAATTCAGAGTCTTAGGTACCTGATCCCCCCAAATGTTAATGATGTTGTAAAGGTTAAAATATGGATTTGTTTTTCTTTTGAGTTTAGCACAGAAGAGAAAATTGAATTTCATTGAGTTGGTAACATTTTGTTTTCAGAATAAGAATTGGTGACTAAAACAATGTCATAGATATTTACCTGAGGCAGAGTTGGGTTGGGTATGGTGAAGCTTTTTTTAAAAGAATTTCTGGTTTTTCTTTTACTCAGCCATCATGGATGCACTAATAGAAGATGACATCTGTATTCTGAACCATGAAAAGACTCAGAGGAGAGATGCTGTGACTCCTATGTCAATCTATACAGGAGATGAATCTATGGCTTCACATTTTGCCCTTGTCACTGCATATGAAGACATCAAAAAGAGACTTAAGGATTCAGAGAAGGAAAATTCCCTCCTAAAGAAAAGAATAAGATTTCTGGAAGAAAAGGTATTTTGCCTTCCCTGATTTAGTGTTATACTACATTATATGAAACTTTAAAATACATGAATTACTAAAGAGTAAGAGTCTCATCTCTTTCATTAGCCTGACAAGGTTTTGAGATGAAGTGAGATGGAGTTCAGATTTGTTGGGGTAGGGAATTTCTCTGTCTACCAAGGAAGAGCAGCAGCTCTTCTCCAAGTTACAGTCATGAAGAGTCTGCCTGTGAAGCCTCTTCCTTTTGGCTATTATGGCATACATTTTAAATCTAGTCATATTAAAATGGATTAGAGTTCAACTGTGCCAAGCACAACCTATATGACCCTTGCCTGTGGCTTCCTTCCTTCTTTTAAGTATAATAAGCCTTACTAATTTCTTGATCTTCATGTTTCAATAATTTCTTTAGGTACAAACACTTATTTTGTTCTATAGAATGCTAATATTAAACACAGATTTTTATTTATTACAAATGCAAATTAGGTTCAATTGAAGTAAAAGCCACCCATGTGTTTACATAGGAACTAGGAGCCACTGAGAACATAGGCATGGACTTCATCTGATAGGTGTGTTATTAAATTTTCCTACAGTTTAGCTTCTAGTTTTTGTTGTTGTTTCATTTTGGAGAATATATACCAATAACTGTGTTCTTAAATAATAACTTAAATTTAGTGGCCTAAATATGTATGTGTGTATTGGTAAAATATACATTTTTATAAAAGCCTGCCATTTCAGGATTTATAAATGAGGAAATCAATGTAAAATAAATAAGATATATAATACACACTTCTAAGGTAGAAGGTAAGAGTTTTAAAAAGTGTTTTTAAATAAGACATATATGTTGCAGAATTTTAGATTCATTGGACTTTGATTTTTAGGAAATATGCTTTTGTATATTAATTTACTGTAATATTTTGAATCTGCCTCTTACAGGTTTTTATCTTTTGAGTTCCATTTCTAAAAGCCAATGTTTCCACAACATTTTAGAGTGTATTGTTCCATCAGTCAGTGCTATCTTGCTGTAAGATGTTGGAAGTGGGGCAACTAGGTGGCTCAGTGGATTGAGAGCTGGGTGGTCTTGGGTTCAAATTTGGCTTCAGACACTTCCTAGCTATGTGACTCTGGGCAAGTCACTTAACCTCCTTTGCTTAACCCTTACCACTCTTTTGCCTTGATACCAATATACTTTATTGATTCTAAAATGGAAGGTAAGGGTTTAAAAAAAAATAAATTAAATATTGGAAGGAACTCGCTAGAAATTAAGTAATTTAAAAAAATTTAGTCTGATTACTTAAACCTAAGCAACTGAATAGGACATCTAGATGGTGCAGTGGCTGACTGCCAGCCCTGGAGCCAGAAAGACTTGAGTTTAATCTAACCTCAGACCTCTAGTAGCTGTGTGACACTGGGCAAGCCAGTTTAGGCTGTTGACTTCCATTTCCCCATTTGTAAAATGAGCTAGAGAAGGAAGTAGCAAACCACTCCAGAATCTTTGCCAAGAAAACCCCAAAAGGGTCACAAAGTCAAGCACAAATGAAATGACTAAAGAACGAAAAGCAGCTGTGCTCATTTAAAAAAACAAAACCTTAGTAGCATTCACATTTGAAAACTTTTTGAGAAATATCAATTCTTAGAAAATTAGCATTTTTGTTAGGAATATTTTAAACTATTAAATTTGCTTGAAACCACTTTTAGAATTCTAACTTTTCAAAAGGCAATATTTCCCTCCCCTTTTCCCTTTTCCCTTCCAGAGTCAACAAGCAGTTCCACTGGGTTATACATGTATTATCACTCAGTACCTATTTCCATATTATTCATTTTTGTAATAGAATAATCTTTTAAAAACCAAAACCCCGCATCCACCATATAAACAAGTGATAAATCAAATGTTTTCCTTCTACTCTTATATTCCCACAGTTCTTTCTCAATGTGGATAGCATTCTTTCTCATTAATCCCTCAGAATTGTCCTGGATCAATGCACTACTATCAGTACCAAAGTTGATTACATATGATTGTCCTGTTTCATTTTTCTGTGTACAATATTCTCCTGGTTCTGCTCTTTTCATTCCTCATCAGTTTGTGGAGGTCTTTCCAGCTCATGTGGAAATCAAGCAGTTTATCTTTTTTTACTGCACAATAGTATTCCATCACCATCATATACCACAATTTGTTCAGCCATTCCCCAATCAAGGGATACCCCCTCATTTTCTAATTTTTTGCCACCACAAAGAGCACAGCTGTGAATATTTTTGTACAACCCTTTTTTATTATCTTTTTGGGGTACAACCCTAATAGTGGTATGCATTCTTTTAAAGTCCTTTGGACATAATTCCAAATTGCCTTCCAGAATAGTTGGATCAATTCACAACTCCACTAGCAATGCATTAGCATCCCAATTTTGCCACATCCCTTCCAACATTTATTATTTTCTTTTACTGTCATGTTGGCCAATCTGCTAGGTGTAAGGTGGTACCTTAGTGTTGTTTTGATTTGCATTTCTCTAATCAGGAGGGATTTAGAAACTTTTTTATGTGATTATTGATAGTTTTGATTTCTTCATCTCAGAACTGCCTATTCATATCCTTTGATCATTTGTCAGTTGGGGAATGGCTTGATTTCTTGTACATTTGACTTAGTTCTTTATATATTTGTGGAATTAGAACTTTGTCAGAGAATTTTGTTACAATTTTTTTTCTGTTTGTTGCTTCCCTTCTGATTTTGATTGCTTTGGTTTTATTTGCACAAAAATTTTTTAATTTAATATAATCAAAATTATTCATTTTACATTATGTAATGTTCTCTATCTCCTTCTTGGTCTTAAATTCCTTCCTTTCCCATAGATCTGACAGGTATGTTCTATGTTCATCTAATTTATTTATGATTTCACTCTTTATATTTAAGTCATTTGGCCCATTTTGAATTTATCTTAAACCTAATTTTTCCCATACTGTTTTCTAGTTTTACCAGCAGTTTTTGTCAAATGGTGAGTTCTTGTTCCAAAAACTGGGATCTTTGGGTTTATCGTAGCTTACTGAGGTTATTTACCCCTAGTCTATTCCATTGATCCACCCTTCTATCTCTTAGCCAGTGCTATATTGTTTTGATGACAGCACCACCATCCTTCACATTTTTTTTTCATTAATTCCCTTGATATTCTTTATCTTTTGTTCTTCCAGATGAACTTTGTTATAATTTTTTCTAATTCTGTAAAAAAGTTTATTGGTAGTTTCATAGGTATGGCACTGAATAAGTAGATTAATTTGGTTAGGATTGTCATTCTTATTATATTAGCTCTTCCTACCCTTGAACAATTAATGTTTTTTCCAGTTATTTAGATCCAGTTTTAATTGTATATAAAGTATTTTGTAGTTGTGTTCATATAATTCCTGAGTTTGTCTTGGTAGATAGATTCCCAAATATTTTATATTGTCTAGAGTGATTTTAAATGGAGTTTATATAACCCTAAAAGCTGGAAACATGCATTATGATTGCCTCTTAGACACTGGAGCATCAATATCAGTATTAATGAGTAAACCTGATTCTGAATGTGATTCTGTTGGCTTGCTAAATGTAGTGGGGATATAAGGGCCATCCCTAAAGGTACCAAAGCTTTCCCCTCTAATGGTGTCTGTGGGGCCCCTATCAGAACATTCTTTCCTCCTAATACCTAACTCTCCTATAAAATTGCTAGGAAGAGATCTTTTATGCAAGTTTAGAGCCACAATAACTTACTCTACAGGTGGCTCTATGTCATTAGAATTGCCCAAGGAATCCTTAACTTTATTCCCTGTACTTCTTTCAGACAGTTAGGAGTTGAAGGAGCCTCCCACCTTTGAAATCCCAGCTGATATACCTGAGTCTCTTTGGGCCACACCGTCTTCCAATATCAGCCTATTTAAATCAGCTGTTCCTGTTCAAATTAGGACAAAAGGTGATCCACCTCCTGCCATTCCTCGGTATCCTCAGTCAAAAGAGGCAATTGAGAGAATTACCCCAGTGATAGATTCATTAATCGAGCAAGGAATAATAAGTCCATGCAAATCTAAATATAATACACTCAGCCTACCTGTAAAAATGCCAAAATTAGACCCTGATGGGAAAATTGCCTTTTGATTTGTCCAAGATTTGAGGGCTGTAAATAATTTCCCAGCCCAGCCACAATTTTCTCCTTTATTCCCAGCATAGCAAAATATTTTACTATGGTAGACCTTTGTTCAGCTTTCTTCTCAATCCCTATTCATGAGAATTCAAGGCATATATTTACCTTCACCTGGAAAGGTTCCCAGTGTACATGGTTCTGGTTACCATATGAGTTCATGGAAAGTTTCACCTTGTTTTCACAGATTTTAAGCTAAGATTTGAAAAGTATTAAGTTTAAGGAGAGCTGTTTGATACGATTTATGGATGATTTGCTCTTGACCTCACCAAGTGCCACAGCTTGTCAAGAAGATAGCAAACATCTACTTTTAGAGCTACATAAAAGAGACCACAAAATGTCTAAGGCAAAGGATCAGTGGTATCTCCCTAAAGTGGAATATTTAGGGTTCATTTTAACTGCTGGTGCCCGTTCCTTTTCCCCTAAGTGCATTGAAGATATTCAGAAATCAAGTGCACCCTCCTCTAAGAAACAGTTGAGGGAAATTCTTGGAGCAACAGGGTTTTATAGGCAGTAGATCCCTTGTTATGGGGAAATCACCAAGTCTCTTATTGCTCTGACAAAAAATTCGGTCCCTGAACCACTTAAATTAGAGGCAGAACACCTGTCAGCTCTTTCAAAATTAAAACAGGCTATCCTGTCTCCCCTGCTCTAGGCATCCCAGATTATTAAAAGCCATTTACTTTGTATGTACACAAACAGAGAAGGGTAGCTTCAGGTGTTTTAACTCAATCTTTAAGACATGTTCAGTGTCCAGTTGCTTATTATCTGACCCAGCTGGACCCAGTAGCTTCTGGAGCACTACCATGTCTTAGAGGCATAACTGCCACAGCTTTATTGGTAACTAAATCTGCTGATTTAGTGAAATCGAAGCATAGAACACAGGCATTTTCTGATCAGAGACTTGCTAGGTATTTAGTAATTTTGTTAGGTAATGAGAATATTACCGTAAAATGTTATACAGTTCTAAATCCTGCAACCTTGCTTCCTGATTTACCAGTATCAGGAGAACCATTGCACAGTTGTGAATCTTTAGTGTCCATGGCTGAAAAGCCTCAAGATAATCTCCTGGACACTCCTTTAGATAAACCAGACTTAGTCTTATCACTGGTGGTTCTTCTTTCATGAGGGATGGCATAGGCTACACAGGAGCTGCTGTAGTCACAGAATTTGCCACTGTGTGGTCAGCTTCACTGCCCTCAAATATAAGTGCTCAAGGTGCAGAACTGATAGCTCTGAAGCATGCTTGTATAATTGCCAAAGGTAAGAAGGCAACAATTTACACAGACTCTTGATATGCCTTTGTAATATGTTGTGCGATGGGTATGCTGTGGCTTCAAAGAGGATTTTTAACATCAGCTAGAAAATGTATAGCAAATGCAGAAATTATTAATGAATTTCTTCATGCTCTTCAGCTCCCTGAAGCCCTTGCTGTAGTTCATTGCCATGCCTACACGTGGCACGGAAATGACCAAGCAGATACCTCTTCAATGCTAACAGCTTTAGAAGGGCCTGAGTTAATTTTAACATTGGCAACTGTTGATGGCTTAAATTTATCCCTTTCTTATAATGAAAAGGAAGTGGAAAAATGGAAGCAAAAATTTAAGGCTAAACAGATAAATGGAGTATGGGTGTCATCTGAAGGAAAACCATTGGTCCCTAGAAGTTTTTATCACCACATTTGCCAGTCTATTCACAAAAATGGTCATTTTGGTTCCCAGGTCATTGAGGACTCTGTTAAAAGAGTATCGATAGCCCCTGGCATAACTACCATAGCCTCTAAAATATGTACAGCCTGCCCTACCTGCCAAGCATTCAATCAGCACTCCTTTCGTGACAAAGCTTTTGGTGAGTGTTCTCTGGCTTACATATCTTTTGAACACCTATAAATTTATTTTATCACTATGTCAAAGGCTGAACAGTATAAATTTTATGTAGTCATAGTGGATCAATTGACCAGATGGCTAGAAGCATTTTCTTACCCCCTGGGCCAAAGCAGCTTTTTTTGCCAAGGTGCTCTTAAAAGAGATTATTCCTTGCTTTGGCCTCCCTGCACAAATGATTCAGACAGGGGAACTCATTTCACTGATTCACTTTTATCTCAGATATAGTCTTGTTTCAGGATAACTCCCAAATTCTATGTACTGTATCATCCCCAGAGCTCAGGCCAAGTTTGAGAAAATGAATAAAGATCTCAAAACTATGATTGGCAAATTGTGCATAGAGATTCATTTTAAATGGCCTTAAATTCTCCCTCTGGCCCTATTTTATCTTAGAAGCAGGCCCAGAGGACATCTACACATCTCACCATATGAAATGCTTTTTGGACATCCTCCTATACAGACTAAGACTTTCTCTCCCTCATATATATCATTGCTAGGGGGAGACACTTCTATTACCTCAAATATACAGTATTTACAAATCAAATTGTGAGAACTCCATGAATCCAGAGCTGCTATACAAGCAGGTCCTAAAGACTTCTCGCTCCATGACCTACACCCAGGAGACAAGGTATATATAAAGAATTTCCAGTGCACTGAGGCAACCCAGCCTGCCTGGTGTGAAAAATATGGATATATGGAGGGCACCAGGGATGTTACAATATAATCTAAATGGTTGTGGGTACATACACTGGGTTGTAGAAGAGCCTGGACCAGGATAGGGAGATCAGAGATCACAGCTAAGCTGCTCTTAACTGACAAAAAAAATGGCTGCTGACCAACTGTCTCTACTGGGCCAGAGTCTTTGAAACCAACAGGCAAGGTAAAAGGTTTTAACAGGTTTTAATTATGTTCAACTAAAAGGTGGGATAGGGGGTTCTACTCTAAAACTTAAATGGCAAAACCACAGGGCAAGGGGAGAACTTCTCTACTCTAATCTTAGTGATCTAGCAGGCAGAGCCCAAAGGAGCAGTGCAGGAGTCTCTGGGTGGCTGCTTCAAACCTGGTTCCAGCCAAGCTTTGACCAGCACAGCTAAAGGGCCCGTGGGTGGCTTTGAGGATTTCTCATGGTAATCCACAGATGATCTCAGGATGCCAAAAGCCAAGGTGGTCCAAGGTACCCAAGTAGAGTGAGTGTACTTGAGATGCTGTCCACCAGATCCCAAACTCTTCCTCCACCTGGTGCTGCTCTGTAGGTCTTGTCCCCTTGCTAGATGCCACCACCACACAGGATCCCAGGGAAATCAGGATGCAGGGTGTCCTGAACTCTGAGATCTCCCAGGGTTAACAACAGTTTGTGCCCACCACTGATGGAGTCTCTCTCAGAGCACAAGCACCTCCTTCCTGCTCCTTCATTCCATCTTGGAATGCTCCAGCCCCAGTCCTTCCTGCTAGGTCAACCTTAATACTTAATTACTAACTAATCTTCCTCACAACACTGGGAAGGTCCATTTCAAATCCCGTTAACTACTCCAACAGCTATCAAAATTGGAGGAAAGGACTCTTAGATTCATTGCTCTCATGTAAAGAGAGTAGCTTCTACTGACACTTGCGTGACTGTATCCTGTCATGCTTAATGTATTTGCTGATTCTTTTAAGACTTATTTTTGTTTGTTAACATATTAAGTTAATCTAATATATTCTGTTACTCTATGTCACTTGAAGTTACTGGGTTTTGGCTATTAGCTATATGTTCTGTTATACTGTTTTTATTTGTACAGTCCTACTATCCTTATTTGTACTATCCTATACCTGGACTGGAGATAATGTCACTGATTGTGAACTATATATTTTTGATTTTCTAAAAATTTTATCATTGTTTTTCCTTGTATGTACAACAGAGAATTTGAGTTTTCTTTTTTTTCCTCTCATTTTTTGTACTTGAAGCACATGTTATCAGTATTTATGGTTTTTTGATTTTGCACTAAGTTTACAATATCCATTAGCCCTAATATTAATGCATACCCAAAAGCTTTAGGCCATGGAAAACTTTCATTGATTGTTTAATATTATGGGACTTTGATTAGTGATTTTGTCTGATTCCCGGAGAAGGGATGACAAAAGAGCTATTATACAGTGCCAAGAAGCTCAAGATCGAGGAGACCAACCAATCTCCATGGGATTGATGAGAATCTTCGCCAAGACAGAGGACTTGTTTTGGGGTTCTAGGAAGCAGCTATTTGACAATGTCAGATGCAGGATTTCCCTGTGCCAGGTTCAGATAAAGTACCTCGGCTTAGCTATAATTCTGGCTCCCCTATCCCTGAGAGTGAAGGTAAAATCAGACCAGGGAATGATATTTCCCACTTACTGCAAAAATCTAGTAACTTTTCTGTCTTTCATAAGTGTGACAATTTTCTGTAGTCCTGACTACTGATTGGGTAAGTGCATATTGCTACAATAGTCCTACAGGCTTGGGTAAGGAATTAAATTAAGGGTTTGATTAAATATATGAGAATTCTAAATTAATATTGTGGTCACCAATTTAAAAATATTATAGCAAGTCAAAAAAATGACTTTCAGTAGCTTTATTTACAAAGAGTGAAAATGGAAAGAGTAGCTAAAGAGACAGATATTAACAAACCTACTAGCCCTTTTCCAGTGAAGTGAGGCTCAGCCCCACAGGGGCTTTCCCATGTCTGGTGATGTCTTCAGCTAAAAGTTCCACCAGGGGCAGCTGGGTATCTCAGTGGATTGAGAGTCAGGCCTAGAGACGGGAGGTCCTAGGTTCAAATCTGGCCTCAGACACTTCTCAGCTGTGTGACCCTGGGCAAGTCACTTGACCCCCATTGCCCACCCTTACCACTCTTCCACCTAGGGGCCCATAAACAGAAGTTAAGGGTTTAAGAAAAAATAATAATAAAAAAATAAATAAATAAAAGTTCCACCAGCACAGCCTTTTCCAAAGACAAGGCAGGAATCTCCATTACCAATCTCTCCAGAAGCCAGGAAGGGCCAGCCAGATTACTCACTCACCCAAGATGAAGTCCAAAGGAGAAGATCCAGGAGCAGTCTTACCAGAAGCTTTCCAAGAGCCAGAGTCCCAGGTCGAAGTCTCACATTGTAGCTCCAAGCCATAGTCCCAGTCTAATACCCTCCAAGCCCTAGAATCAGGCTGTAGAGACCTATAGCCAAAGAAGTTCAGGACTTTTTATAGTCACTTCTTGTCCCTTCCCCTCTTCACAAGGGCCAGTCACAGTTTTCAAATTGCCCTGAGGGGCATTGTCTTTGGGATTCACTTCTCACCCTCTGAAGGTATCAACTCTTATCAAAGAATTCACAAGTTTCTGATTGATTGGGTTAAAAGAGTGGAGCTCTCTAAGTAAGTGACTTGTGAATTCTTTTACTCATGGCTAACAAACTGTTAAATAGGGGTTAAGTATGAGTTAAGTATGGGTTAAGTAGATTGATTAAAAATAGACAAAGAGAATAAAGAATTCCCTTTCACACTTATGGCTTATTTTTGCTTACTCAGAATTTTTATATACTATTTAATTTTGATTTTCTTCTTTTTATATTTTTTATGTTTTTTACTTCCTTTTAACAATTGATTCACATACCTCATAACTCAACCATGTGTCTCAGGGTGATCTGTGTTTTGGTCAACACCTTCCTCAGGGGGATTGTATAATTGTCATATAATTTTAGATTTATAAAAATGTTTCTTGTTTGAGAGTAATTTTAGGATAAGAAACTTGCTACCTTCCCAATTCCAGAAAGTGAACTGTTTGGAGAAGGCACCATGGAGATGCCTTCAGAAACCTCACACTGCACCAAAAGATCCAGAATGAACTTTGGGATGTAGTGAAATTGAACTGTGGGGGGTTGGATGCATTTATTTTGAATGGACACTCTTATGCCAAAGGGGACTGTCCCTCAATTGGTTTTTTGTCAGTGCACCTAGGAATGATTGGTTCTGTTTTCTCTTTTATTTCCCTCTTATCCCCAAATTATTGTAATTTCCCCTTTGAAAGTACAATATTGTACATATTTCTAATTATAGATCTTTAGAGATATAAGTTGTGTACTGATTCCATGGGGAAACTAGGAATGTAAATATGGGAGATTTCTATATGCTTGTTAACCATTGGGAATCACACGGGAAGCTTGTGTAATTCATTTCTGTTCCCTAGAACTCCAATTCCTAGCATCTCATGTTCCTTCTGACATTAAGTGATAATGTAGGGAGGATATAAATTTGATGTAACTCCACCTCTCATTCTCTCTTGGAGATGAGGGGAGATGATAGGGAAGAGAACTTGCTCATATGTTTTATTTATTTTTTTAAAAAAATTTTTCCATGGTTCCATGATTCATGTTCTCACTTTACCTCCCCCACCAATTTTCCTTCCTCAGCCGACGCATATTTCCACATTTTCTTCGTGTTTCATCCATCAAGACCTATTTCCATATTGATAGTTGCACTACGATGATCATTGAGAGTCTACATCCCAAATCATGTCCGCATCAACCCATGTGTTCAAGCAGTTGTTTTTCTTCTGTGTTTCCACTCCTGTGGTTCTTCCTCTGAATGTGGGTAGTGTTCTTTTCCATAAGTCCCTCAGAATTGTCCTGGGTCATTGCTGCTAGTACAGAAGTCCATTACATTCGATTTTACCAGTGTATCAGTCTCTGTGTACAATGTTCTCCTGGTTCTGCTCCTTTCACTCTGCATCAGTTCCTGGAAGTCATTCCAGTTCACATGGAATTCCTCCAGTTCATTATTCCTTTGAGCACAATAGTATTCCATCACCAGCAGGTACCACAATTTGTTCAGCCATTCCCCAATTGAAGGGCATACCCTTGTTTTCCAGTTTTTTTGCCACCACAAAGAGCTCAGCTATAAATATTTTTGTATATGTCTTTTTCCCTATGATTTCTTTGGGGTACAAACCCAGCAATGGTATGGATGGATCAAATGGCAGGCAATCTGTTAGTGTTCTTTGGGCATAGTTCCAAATTGCCATCCAGAAGGGTTGGATCAGTTCACAACTCCACCAACAATGTATTAATGTCCCAATTTGCCACATCCCCTCCAACATTCATTATTCCGCTTGCTGTCATTTTAACCAATCTGCTAGGTGTAAGATGATATCTCAGAGTTGTTTTGATTTGCATTTCTCTAATTATTAGATTTAGAACACTTTCTCATGTGCTTATTGATAGTTTTGATTTCTTTATCTGAAAATTGCCTATTCATGTCCCTTGCCCATTTTATCAATTGGGGAATGGTTTGCTTTTTTTTTTGTAAATTTGACTTAGTTCCTTATATATTTAGGAAATTAAACTTTTGCCAGAGAGTTTTGTTATAAAGATTTTTTCCCAGTTTGTTGTTTCCCTTCTGATTTTGGTTGCATTGTTGTTGTTTGTACAAAAAACTTTTAATTTAATGTAATCAAAATTATTTATTTTACATTTTGTAATTTTTTTCTGACTCTTGCTTGGTTTTAAAATCTTTCTTTTCCCAGAGATCTGACAAGTATACTATTTTGTGCACACCTAATTTACTTATAGTTTCCTTCTTTATATTCAAGTCATTCACCCATACTGAATTTATCTTGGTGTAGGGTGTGAAATGTTGATCTAAATCAAGTCTCTCCCATATTGTTTTCCAATTTTCCCAGCAGTTTTTGTCATATAGTGGATTTTTGTCCCAAACGGGATTTTGGGGTTTATCGTAGACTGTCTTGCTGATGTCACTGACCCCAAGTCTATCCCACTGATCCTCCTTTCTGTCTCTTAGCCAGTACCATATTGTTTTGATGACCACTGCTTTATAATATAGTTTAATATCTGGTACTGCTAGGTCACCTTCTTTCACGTTTATTTTTTTTCCATTATTTCCCTTGATATTCTTGATCTTTTGTTCTTCCAAATGAACTTTGTTATAGTTTTTTCTAATTCAGTAAAAAGCTCATGTGGTTTTAATTTTGTTAGATAATTAGCTTTTTTTTACTTCTATTACCTTTTTATTCCTCTACTTCAAGTGATTATAAATAAACTATAAAATATAATTCTTGGAGTGTTGGATATTAATTTAAATCCTATAAATCCCACTTGGTCATAGTAATCCTTGTGATATATTACAGTAGTCTCTTTGCTAGTATTTTATTAAGATTTTTGCATCTATGTTTATTAAGGATATTGATCTGTAGTTTTCTTTCCCTGTTTTTGCTCTTCCTGGCTTAGGTAGCAGCACCATATTTGTGTCATAAAAAGAATTTGGTAGGACTCCTTTGCTTATTTTGTCAAATCATTTGTATAGTATTGGGATTAGTTTTTCTTTAAATGTTTGATAGAATTCATTTGTGAATCCATCTGATGCTGGGGATTTTTTCTTAGGAAGTTCCTTGATGGCTTGTTCAATTTCTTTTTCTGAGATGGGATTATTTAAGTATTATGTTTCCTGTTTTGTTGACGTAGGCATTTTATATTTTTGTAAATATTAGCCCATTTCACCTAGATTCCCATATTTATTGCCATATAATTGGGCAAAGTAGCTCTTAATAATTGTCTTAATTTCCTCTTCAATAGAGTGAGAGTGCCCTTTTCATTTTTGATACTGTTAATTTGATTCTCTTTCTTTTTTTTAATTAGATTTGCTAGTACTTTTATTTGTTGTTTTTTCAGAGTGCCAGGTCCTAGTCTTATTTATTAGTTCAATAGTTCTTTTAATTTTATTCATTTCTCTTTAATTTTTAGGGTTTCTAATTTAGTTTTTATCTGGGGATTTTTGATTTGTTATCTTTCTAATTTTTTAAGATGCAAGCCCAATTTGTTGATCTCCGAGGCATTTGGGGATATAAATTTTCCCCAGAGTACTGCTTTGGCTGTATCCCATAGATTTTTATATATTGTCTCATTGTCATTTTCTTCAATGAAATCAGTAATTGTTTCTATGATTTGTTTTTTGACCCACCAGTTTTGAAAATTAGATTATTTAGTTTCCAATATAATTTAAATTTGCCTCTCCATAAATCTTTATATCTATTTTCTCCTTAACTCCTTTAGTTTCTCCTTTAGAAATCTGGATGCCATACTATTTGGTGTGTAAATGTTTAATATTACTATTACTTCATTGTTTTTAGTACTTTTTAGCAAAACGTAATTTTCTTCCTTATCTCTTTCAATAAGATCAATTTTTACTTTAGCTTTGTCTGATATAAAATTTTGCTCCATTTTTAATCTCTGTGTCACCTTGTCTAAACTGTGTTTCTTACAAACAACAAATAGAAGTATTCTGGTTTTTAATCCACTGTGCTATCTGCTTCTTTTTTATGGGTGAGTTCATCCCATTCACATTCAGAGTTATGATTACTAACTTTGAATTGCATCTTATTTTCCCCTTTTGATCCTGCTCTCTTCCCTTTCACTCTGTTCCTTTTCATCAGTATTTTGCTTTTTATCCCCCCTCCATTTCCCCTCCTTCCAGTTACTTCCCCCTTCTCTTGTCTCATTCCCCTTCTACTTCTCTGTAGGGTAAGATAGAATTCTATATCCTGATGAGTATATTTGTTTTTTCCTTCTCTGTGCCAGTTACAAGAGTAAAGTTTACGCATTGCCCGTCACTACCCTTTTTCTCCCCTCCCCATAATGATTTTTCATACCTCTTTATTATATAATTTACCACATTCTATCTTTTCCTTCCCTTTTCTCTCAGTGCAATACTCTTTTTCACTCCTTGATTTTTAAATCATGTACATACATATTGTATCATACATCCATATTATTTCATATCATCACATTTACTTTCACATCATATCATCATAATAAGCTTACTTCCTCACCTTCTTTCTAAATATATTCCTTCTATCTGTTCTAATACTAAGAGTAATTTTTGAGAATTACAGATATCCTCTTTCCATGTAGAAATACAAATATTTTGACCTTGATGATTCTCTGAAATTTTCTCTTATTTACCTTTTTTGGCTTCTCTTGGGTCTCTTGTTTGTACTTCAAATTTTTTTGTTTAAACCTGACTTATTCCTCAGGAGTGCTTGGAAATCTGTCTTATTGAGTGTTCATTTTTTCTCCCCGGAGAGAATATACTCAGTTTTGCTGGTTAGATGACTCTGGGTTGTAAACCGAGATCTTTCGCCTACCTGAATATCACATTCCATGCCTTCCAGTCCTTTAATGCAGAAGTTGCTAGATCCTGTGTGATCCTGATTTAATTTGAATTGTTTCTTTCTGGTTGCTTGACGTATTTTCTCCTTGATTTGGGAGTTCTTGAATTTAGCTATATTATGTTCCTAGAACTTGTCATTTGAGGAGTTCTTTCTGGAAGTGATCTGTGGATTCTTTCATTTTCAATTTTATTTTCTTGTTGGATAATATCTGGGCAGTTTTCTTTGCTAATTTCCTGTATTATGATGTCTAAACCTTTTTGTTTTAAATCATGGTTTTCAGGTAGTTCAATAATTTTTAAATTATCTCTCCTCGATCTATTTTCCAAGTCATTTGTTTTTTCAGTAATATACTTAATATTTTCTTCTGTTGTTTTTTTTCATTCTTTTGATTTTGTTTTATTGTTTTTTGCTTTCTCATGGAATCATTAGTTTCTAGTTGAAGTCTTTTTTGACCTCTTCTAGAATCTGTGTCCAATTCACATTTTTTTTTTTACTTTATGTGTGTTACCTTTGCTTTCACTGTCCCCTTTTGTGTCTATACCTAGCTCTTTGTCTCCATAAAATTTTTTTAGAGTTATTTGCTTTTTTTGTTGTTTGCTCATTTTTTTCCTACGTTTTTATAGGTAAGCTCTGTTTTCTGGGAGGTTAAGGTACCCTCTTAAACTTTGGTCCTTCCTTGATGCTACCTTTAGCTTTTTTTCTGGGTTTCTGCCAGTTTCAGTTCTTCCAAAGATGGTATGATGGCCTGAGGGCTGGGAGCTCTGAGGTCTACCTCCCACTGCTGATTCAGGTAACCCTTGAGATGCTGATATATTAAAGACTTGCCTCAGGCTTAGGCGTAAGCTTTTTGACCTTACTCTGAGCTTGATCAGGTCAGGAACTGCTCAAATTCTAGTCTCATGCTTAGGTGTAAGTTATTGGTTTCACTGTGTGCTTGATCTAATCAGGGACACAGTTTATTGCCCTGTCCTGGAGATCCACCCTGAGCTTTTGATAAAAAAGATCCAGACCTCCTTTGGGTCTACCAACCACCCCAAACTGGGATCCAGGTCCTTGCCACAGGCCCAGACTAGAACCCCCCAGCGTCACACAGATCAACCCACTCCAGCACAGACTGCCCTGGGCTGGGACTCCAAACCCCACCACACATTTGGAATTTCAATGGGTGTGGGTTGGTTGGACCTCTAGTTTGCCCAGGCAGGGTCTCAGGGTCTGAATGTTGGCTTGCGCTGAGGTTCAGAACCTTGCACAGCAGATGTAGGGTGGGGGTATATGACTTGCTCTTCACTCCTTTCTATAGACTCCTGCTGACTGTGCTCCCCTCTCAACCCAATGCCCCAGATGTTCTCTGCCTACCTTTAGTTTTTCTTTCCTTGAAAGTTGTTTCACTGTGTCTCCTTGTTGGTTCTTTCACTCCTGTATTCATTTTGTGGTGTTCTTTTAATCTTGGGGGAAAAGGATTCTCATGGTGACTCTTAGCTTCTCTGTTCTATTTTGCCATCTTGGCCCTGCCCTTGGAAACAAAACCTTTTTCTCCCTCAGCTCACATTTAATGGTCTGAAGAAGTGAAAGCCAGCAAGAAAATTGGTCTTTTCATTCTGTGACCATATTCAAATCTTTGATGAATGAATAATTGCTTAAAATAGCAGTTAAAATACTTAAGGAGTTGCTGTTCAAAGGGAATAATCATTTAGACCGTTAGGTAAATTACCAACCCTAACAAGAGGTATAAATTCTTGAGTTTTTTTCTCCTATTCTTTTGTATTTAGCTTCTTGAAACACGATTAGATGAAGAAACCAGTTCAGTGGGAAGAGAAAGAGTAAATAAGGCCTATCATGCTTATCGGGAGGTCTGCCTGGACAGAGATAATTTGAAAAGCAAATTGGACAAAATGGTAAGTCCTTTTGAGAAATAGAATGAAATTTAGCTGAATAGACTATTCTCACCTGCCAATCCAATTTTTTAAGAAGATCCTTAAAACATGTTAAATTTTCTTTTGAAACTTTTTTCTATTATAAAAATTTAGATAATAGAATAGATTAATCATTTTTTGAGAATAGTATAACTAATAGTGTATTAAAAATAGTATAAATAACAGTGTAATTTTCTGAAAAAATTAAGACTAAAGGGGGCATCTGGGTAGCTCAGTGGAGTGAGAGTCAGGCCTAGAGACAGGAGGTCCTAGGTTCAAACCCGGCCTCAGCCACTTCCCAGCTGTGTGACCCTGGGCAAGTCACTTGACCCCCATTGCCCACCCTTACCAATCTTCCACCTATGAGACAATACACCGAAGTACATGGGTTTAAAAAAAAAAATTAAGACTAAATATGTGAGGGGCTATAGTTTTAGCATATGGTTGGCATCATTGATTTTCTGACTTTCTTTAAAAGAAATGACATTGAAAGAAAAAATGAATTTCTAAAATTCAATGAGGACATCAGACTTTTTTGATACTATCAACAAGAAAATCCAGTGAATAGAGAATATCTTAAATAAGGAAAGAAAAAAATAAGTTCATGACAGCTAAACTCAAATTTCTTGGCCCATCCTACTTATTAAAAGACTAAATGCAACTTCTTTTTACTCCCTTTTTGGATACTAAAATAGAATGACTGTTTGTGAATTTTATGCATCAAGTTTTGCATTTTTCCCTCAGAATAAAGACAACTCTGAATCTTTGAAAGTATTAAATGAACAGCTACAGACTAAGGAAGTAGAACTCCTCCAGCTCAGGACAGAGGTTGAGACTCAGCAAGGTAAGAAGAGGCTTTTTTGACTGTTATGCATAGACAACACTTTTATGGAAAAAAGTTCCCTAGATAAACATTGTAGAAAGGCAGAGGGGTCTGATAGAAAGACACTGGTTCTGAGACCATAAGACCCTCAAATTCTGAAACTTGGCTCCCCGGGTGGCCTGAGTGAACCATTCACCCTCCAAAGGCCTTGGTTTCTTCATCCATAAAGTGAGAACTTTTCTTAGATGGGCTCTGAGGTCCCTTCCAGCTCCTAATCTATGATACTATAATGCACTTTGTCAGATCCAGTCACAGTAGAGAATGTTTTCTTATTTTTTTCCCTTTAGATTTTGCATAAGGCTTATGCCAGCTGACATTGTATCTTCATTTTTCTTTTGCTTTCACTTTTTTTTTTTTTTTTTCTGTATTTCATAGCTGTTTTTTTTTTGTTTTTGTTTTTGTTTTTTACATTACATTTTTTTTAACATTTATTAATATTCATTTTTAACGTGGTTACATGATTCATGCTCCCCTTTCCCCTTCAACCCCCCCCCCCCGCG
>NC_058134.1:26625141-26625738 GCF_016433145.1 Gracilinanus agilis
CCTAGGGAGAGACTTTACTGGGGCAAAGAATAGTCTAAGATCTATACCATGACCCAATCATAGGAAAGGATGACTTTTAGTAGTGTTGTCACTATGCAATTTTGGATCACAGGTTCCAATTGGATGGAGGAGGGGAACTGTGCTCAAGGATTGTGTTTTCTATAAAGTACATTGTTAGGTCCAATATTAGTGCAATCTGTCCAGTTAAGGAGAATCAGTAGGTGATAGTCAGGATGCTGAGAGATTAACAAGTTTAGAAACAAGCAGCAGTGATGGCTTCCAATGAGCATAGCAGGGTTCCATTTATGACATCTTGGTCAATTTGAAGCCTGAAGAGGAATAATCAGGGCTGGGCGTACTAGATCAAAGGTCCACCTGCATATCTATCACTCTGAAACAGTAGAATTTTAGTAGCTTAGTTCACTAGCAATCCACTTTTGCTTAGATCCAAATCTAAGTCTTGATCTTGCAGAGCTCAGATCAAAATGTGGTAAAGGAAGCAATCAGAAATTTATTTTTTTCCAGATTACATATTGACATAATTTTTTTAACATTTATTAATATTCATTTTTAACATGGTTACATGATTCATGCTCC
>NC_058134.1:26625771-26681370 GCF_016433145.1 Gracilinanus agilis
CCCCGCGCCCCCCCCCACCCTTGGCCGATTCGCGTTTCCACTAGTTTTGTCATGTGTCCTTGAACAAGACCAATTTCCAAATTGTTGGTAGTTGCATTGGTGTGGTAGTTTCGATTGCTTTCACTTTTTATACAATGTTAATAGTTTTAAATATAAATTGTGCTGTTCCCTCCCTTAAGAAATAATAGGCCTGTGTATGTGAAAGAGACAGAGAGAGTCTCATTCATCTTGTAGGACAGCGAGAGCTAGGAAAACCATATGGCCAAACCAGATACCACTTGGTCCTATAGAATGGAAGAAGGCCTTTGTTATATATGAGGAAGGGGAACATAGACTAGAATGATTGGTTCCAGTATGGGATGAAGTGTTTCTGAAAGAGGCTTGTGGAGGTACTGTCCACAAAATCAACCTAGGGCAGACCCAAGAAGTCACTGCATAAAACAGGTCCTGCCTCTGAGTCAGATTGCCCAGGTGGTTGCTGCTCTGGTATGAGGAGGAGAAAGGGGAGGGATTGGGTTAGGGCATGTGTGGAAGTACAGCATCCTCCCTGTGTTCCCTTTGGGCTTTGACACAAGATGCAGTGACCATGCTAGAAGCCTATGTAGTGGACTGGACAAACTGATTGGAAAACTTAAATTTATATTTATCGTGCTGATAGTATAAAACTTTAAGCAAAATGGAAAGATATCTTTCACATGAAATTGTACTTAGCTCTATTTATCCGTGGCAAATTTTTTTATCCCAATCTGGCCCCAAGGACAAGCTCCCCTCCCCTAATTAGAACATAATCAAGAATATCTGCTAAGGAGAAAATCATAAAATGCATTATAATAGCAGAAGAGTTCTTAAGTCTCCTGTTGTTTTGGACTACCTGTAGCACTGCTCTTCATTCAGCTTTTATTAAAAATAACAGTAGATTTGAGACATAACTACTGTTATTTTTTAATAAAAGCTTGTTTCTGCATTTTACTAGTTCTTGGTAGTAAAATACAGAAACAAGCTTTTATTATCAGTCTTGGCCTTGGAGCTTCAGCCACTTTGTGACCTTACAGAAGTCACCTAATTCCTCAGGACTGTAGTTTTAACTGCAGAATTAATAACTTAAAAACTAAGACAACATCTTTCTCTGCCAGCTATAAGTCATGTGATATTTTGATCTGTATCAAAGGCTGGCATTGCTTGCTGACAACTTGAATTGTTGCTGCTTTCTTTTGGTAGTTATGAGGAATCTAAATCGACCTTCATCAAACTGGGAGGTGGAAAAGTTGAGCAGTGGCCTGAAGATCCATGGTTTGGAACAGGAGCTGGAGCTGATGAAAAAAGAATGTAATCGTCTAAAGGTGGAGCTACAGAAAGCCAAACACAAGGTATCTGAGCTCTGAAATGGGATAGTTGGCCTTGGGTTACATCACTATCTAGGACTTAGTATGCCATAGTTGTCTGGAATCCCAATACCCATTTAGAAATTGAACAAGAATAGTCAGTCTCCTATTGTGAAAAATATATGTCTTCTCTTCACCTATTACCATATCTTAGAAATAGTGTTTGGCAATCTGCCATATGATTGTGGTGACCTTAAGATATTATTTTTTGAATAGCATAACAATTTAAGCCTTGAATTACATCCGTTTTCTCCAGTTAGGTGAAGAAAACTAGGGAGTGGTTAGCTTGGAGAAGATTTAAATGGGGAGACATGAGAATTGTCTTCAAGAATGGAAAGGATGTCATTTGGAAGAAAGATGAAATTTACATTAGTTAGCTCCAGAGAGCAGAACCAGAAACAGTGGAGCAGAGTTCATTCAGTTTAAAGGAAATATCCCCAAATTTCAAAGCCATAGATCGAGCTCTCTCAGGAGAAAACAGACCTCATTTATGGGATGCTAGATGACTACCTGTCAGGAATGCAGAAGTTATTTTTATCTAAATAGTAATTGGTTGAGATGATTTAGAAAGTCTTTTTGAACTTAGAATTTTGGTATGTTAATTTGTAAAATTCATAATCTCCCAAAGTCTGTTCTTCATTTTTATAAGAAGACATTTTAAAAGTTTATCTTCAAAAAAAAAATTTGTCATTTATATATCTAGATGAAATCTTAATCTGGGGGCCATGATGTTTTTGTTTTTAATACTCTTACACTGTATTGCAATAGAATTAAGTCCCTGGTAATCCTATGTATTTTATTCCTTTAAAAACATTCTTCTGAAAAGGGCTCCATAGACTTCACCAGATTGTTGTTAACCTAGGCTAGATAAAATAGGGGATAAAGATTCTGGCTGAACAAACTGATTTTATTTTTGTTTTGATCACTCCGAACAACCATTAAAGTGGCATCTTAACCTATCTAGAGATCAGATTTCTGGTAACCCCAGGCATTTAGAACACATGAAGCAGTTGGGAGGAGATAGAAAAAGAAAGGCTAGATAATACAGTTACATCTTAAATATTTTTATATTCCTTGGTTTCAACAATATTAGATTGAAAGGGAAAATATGTTTGAATAAACCAAGTCATTGAGATATCAGGGTGTAAATTATTATCCACTGTTGGGAAAGTATAGATCTAGTTGAGTACATAATATGTGCTCAATAAATACTTTTAATTGAATTGAATCTCACTAGTTCAGGAGTAGTTTAATCATGTGGCAGAAACTCTTTGGCTATCTCAATTAGAGATTTCCGTGAGGATGTCATTGCTGGTACCATTTGTCACAATTGAAAGGGATTTGATGAATGCCCGTATGCCAAGGAATGCTATAGGAATACTTAATCTTTGGGAAATCAGATGTATCCCAGGTTTCTGTGACTTAGAGCAAGTCACTTAACCTCTCTGAAGGCCTTCATTTCCTTCTTTTTATAAAGAAAAAGTTAGATTATCATTTCTAAAGCTCCTTGCACCTTTACTTAACTTAAGACCTATGATCCTAACTAGGCTCATAGAAAAATATTAGGAACTTCACAAGTAGCACAATGACCTGATAGTTTTTAATTATTTTGGTTTTGTACATTTTTGCTATATTATTTCTAAATGATGCCCCCCCCCCCAAAAAAAACCCAACCAATATTGTGCATATTTTTGACTTTGTTTAGTCTCTAAATTCATATGCAGCCCACTAGATGGCACCAAAGGGAATAAAATGACCTCGAATGGAGTTTAATGATCCTTTTCTTTGAAACTGATTCTGAAGCTGCTGAATTTTGTCCTGTTTTTTTCCTGGAATGTCATTTTGATTATTGGGCAGTGTTTGTTTCTTGCACTTTATGGTGTACAAAATATCTTAGCTGTTGTTCCTGATAAGTATATGGCAGCTTTGTGTGTGGATGCTATTAATGGTTGCAGAGCAAAAATAGTTGCTGTTTTTAGAGTACGTCAATATTTACAGAGGCCTTTCCTCACATCCCTCACTCCTGTGAGTTATAGAGTTATAGAGTTGTAGTACAAGTAGTAGGAGTCTGTTTGATAGCTTGTGAAAATAAGACAGAAAATATGGTATTTGTTCAGGGTCACATAGGTAACTAGATATGAGTCAGAAATCATCCATATCCCATGTCCCAAAAATTCCCATCCTTTGCTCAGTGAAATGCCACCTCACCATACCAAAAAAAAAAAAAAAAGATTTTCAATCTCATTTCTTGCTTCTTTATTATGTATTTTGAGCAACATAGAAATAGTTTTGTTTTTTTAAATTAAGATTAATTAATTCTTAATTAATTTGCCAATTACACATAGTAATAAATTTCCACATTAGTTTCCCTAAGTTATATGATTGAACTTATCTGCCTCCTTCCCCCCACCTGGTTCTAGCAGACAATTCAATCATATATTCTTCATAATATTTTTTGTATCTATCCTGTATTTTTCCTGATATTAAGGATAAATTTGCCTCTACAACTTATACCTGTTACTCCAATTTATTGCCAGTAGAACCAAATAACACGACTAATCCATCTTTTACATGATAATCCTTCAAATACATGAAAACAAACTAATGTATCCCTTCTGTATTGGGCTAAATAAAGCCAGCTCCTTTAATTAACCTTTGCATAGCATATTATTTTCTTCCCTTCACTATCCTGCTTACTCTGCTCTGGACATTCTGCAGCTAATCAATGTCCTTTATAAAAATGTGGTACCCACAATCAAATGTCATGGACTTTTCTACTAGCAGCAATGCAATGACCCAGGACAGTTCTGAGAGAATTATGAGAAAGAACCAGAGAAAGAACTGTGGGAGCAGAAACACAGAAGAAAAGCACCTGCTTGATCACATGGGTCGATGGGGACATGATTGGTGATATAAACTCTTAAGTGATCACCATAGTACAAATATCAATAATATGGAAATAGGTCTTGATCAATGATACATGAATTGCACGTTGACTATGGGAGGGGGTTGGGAGGAAGGGAGGGAAAGAGCATGAATCATGTAACCATGGAAAATTTTTCTTAATCAATTAAAAAATTTTTTTTAAAATGTGCCCAGAAATGAAGATGGTACTTGGACCAGCAGACCACTAGCTTAGTCCCAGTGCTTCTTGGCTATTTCGCATTGTTAAGTCATTGGACTGGCAATCCTAAAACCTCTAGAATTTTTTCTCATGCACTATCTAGCCCTATTCTTCCCTGTCTTGAATTTGGCAGAGTTCATTTTTGAATACAGCAGGCAGAATGCTAGACTTAAGCATTAAGAAAACCTCTATTCATTTCCCACCATTAAATCACTGGCTGGGTAACTGAGCAGTTCATGTTATGGGTCTAATCCTCAATTTCCCTCACCTGTAAAATGAGGGGGTTAGATTAGATGACTTCCAAATGTTCTTACAGCTCTAATTAGATGACCCTTTGGTTTATCCTTGTTAATTTTCATATTGATTAGAGCAGGGGTCGGCAACGTATGGCTCTCGAGCCATATCTGGCTCTTTTGAGGGCCAGATAGGGCTCTTTCTGCAGGAGCCATAAAGTCCATTTTTTTTAGACACTGTTACAGGAGCAGCACTGTGAGCACTGGACGGTTCTCACGAAATTACATTTTAAAAAATGTGGTGTTTATGGCTCTCACGGCCAAAAAGGTTGCCAACCCCTGGATTAGACAGTGAGTTCTTTCTGGATTCTGATAGTCATCCATATTTAGCTATCTTTCTTAAGTTTATGTTATCTGCCGATTTGATAAGCATGCCCATTGCCTTTATCCAGGTCATTAGCAAACATGTTAAAAGGCTCAGGGCTATACCTACATCCAGAGCTCCTCTGCTAGCAGCTGATTTACACACAGACCCAAGAATGTACATGACTATTTTCTCTCATTTCTGCTATTTCACCAGGCTCAAATATCCTTAAACTGGGCCGTTGTCTAGCCCACATCTCTACATGTTACTCACAATTTGAGAAGCTTTCTCAAATGCTTTCTTGAAATCTAGATAAATTATAAGTTCAGCATTTGTTTCTCTTATCTACTAGTCTGTTGTCTAAAAAGACATTGAGTTTTGTCTGGTAGGACCTGGTTTTACCAAAGGCACCGTGGCTCTCTCTGTAGAGCACAACTTCACCATCCATAGGTTCACTACTTCATCCTTTAAAAATACATTCTAGGGGGAAGCTGGGTAGCTCAGTGGAGTGAGAGCCAGGCCTAGAGACAGGAGGTCCTAGGTTCAAACCCGGCCTCAGCCACTTCCCAGCTGTGTGACCCTGGGCAAGTCACTTGACCCCCATTGCCCACCCTTACCAATCTTCCACCTATGAGACAATACACCGAAGTACAAGGGTGTAAAAAAAAAAAATACATTCTAGAATTTTGCTGGGAAACCAAGTCAAACCACCTAAATTCTACCTAATAGACTCCATTTACTTATTTATCTTGTAATCCTGAAGTATCACTCCGATACATGCAGTCTTTAAGACATCACTGATAGTAGTTCACAGTCACATATGTCAAAGTTTGCAGTAGCCATCTTCTTACTTAATTTGGACATCAGCTTTATTCGTAGGCATTTTGGTTCTATTCAGTCCAGAGATCATTCTTCTTGGCAAAGAAAAGAGAAATATGAGAACCGTGTAACCCTGCCTTCTGTTGTCTGTTACTGTGCTATCATACTTGGTTCTGCATGTTTCCCCCAATTTTGTTTTAAAAAAAACCACACACACACACACACCTATTGTTGTATTCTTTTCTTTGTCAGTTGTAGTTCATGCCAAGCTTTCTTGCTTTTTATGATGCTCTCAGAGGAGCACACATTTTTTTTTATTCAACTGCCTTGGCTTCCATTATTGGCACAAGACTTTAAAAATATGTCTACCCCGCATCTCTACCTCTTACTCAAAAGATTGAGGGAATTTGTCAGAAGCTTTATTGAACTCTAGAGAAACTGTGTCTCTAGCATTGCCATAATCTACTGGTCTAATTATTAACAAGAAAATAAGATTGTACATCACCTTTAGATTTTCCCTTCTTCACTGGAGTTCTTTTTTTTTTTGGTATGTCTAGAATTTCATTTTTGAGAGCTTTCCTTTCCTTGTGCACCAGTTCTCTCTTAGAAATATCTGTCAATGAGCATTTATTAAGGTAGCCAGACCTTAAGTGAGGAGAAGGAAGCATAGAGGTGAAATAGGAATAGTTAAAAGGACTGTGTATACCGAGACTAAAAATAGACATCAGGACCCCATGGTGAAGGGTTTTAAGCCAGAGGAGTATATATTTTGTCCTCAAGGCATCAGAGGACCTAGGTAGTCCAGTGCTTAAAGAAAATCACTTTGGCAGCTCTTTGAAGACAGTGAAGTGGAGAAGGCTGAGGGCAACCCACTTAGGTAGCTATTGTTGTCATCTAGGAAATAAGGGAGAAGGACCTGAACTAAAGTAGTGTGAGCAGGGAAGAGGCCTGGGGATTGGACATTCACTGGATCCTATCTTTCCTGCCTCTGAACCATTTGATGTCTTCTGTAACGAACTCTAAATTACCCATCAGATTGGTATCTTTGCTCTTCTCATAATTTCTAATTTGGAACATTCACATGCCCATAAAGTTTTCATTATTTCTGTTTCAGCAACCAATTTCTTCTTATTGGTGAGGATTAGAACCACAATAGAATTTCCCCTTGTTAATTCCTCTGTCTTTTGCTGGATGAAATTATCTTTAAGGCAGGTCAAGATACTATTGGCTGCTCTGTTTTTGGCTGAGAAAAAGCTCCATCAGCCATTTGGAAAATACAGTCCTTTTATCATTGTTATACCAGCCTCAGTGCCAGGCTTTTGATCTATTTCTCAGCTCTTCCTGCCCAACCCATGTAACCTCTACCCAACCAAGCATCCCTTCTCTAGTATCTCCAGCAACCTTCAAACGTTTAGTGTCTGATGTGACCCCTAGACATGATCCAGTGGTGACATAGTTTATTTTTCTTTCCTTGGGGACCTTCACCCTAATGCTCTCCACTAAGCTTCCCCCTTGTTCCTTCTGACTTCTGAACACATTTTAAATATATAGTAGTTCTCTGCCCACCTTTAAACTTAATGACATGGGAGATGTAAGGCCTCCCCCCTCCTATTTCAGTTTAAAGCACTTGGCTTTAGATTTGTAAGATTCTGAGCAATTAAGAATTGTTTTTGAGCATGCCAGTTTTAGGTATATTTCCAATCTGGGCCAGGTCCTTCTTTCCTGTATTTTAGCATCTGGTCCACATAACCATATTACATTTTCTGACATTGTCTCCTCAACTACCTTGTCACTTCCCAAATCTATCTTGTTTTCCTGAAATCTTTGCCTTCATCCAGAAGTAGCAGCAATGAAAGTAACACATGTGCTCCCTAAATTCTAGGACACCATAATCCTTAGGCATGGTTTCTAGATTCCTTTTGGCAGTATCTAAATGGACTTTTTTTACAAAAGTATTTTATTATATTTTAAGTGGTATAAACTTCAGCTTTACTTTTTCTTTTAATGGAGATATATAAACAAAAATTTAAGGTATTATAGGCTTTAAATAATTGCAGTTGGGCTGTTACTAATTAATGTTTTATGAGTGATTTATATATATATATATGTTAATAGAGCTGTAGAATTTGTTTCTAATTAACATACGTAAAAATAAGAGGCAGGGAGACCCTTCTGGGTAGAGATCTGGCTTTATTGAGACAGAAATCACAGGGCCAGCAGTCTGCAGGTTTCCTCCCAGTTCAAAACCTGAGACCTCGAGTTGTAAAACACACACACTTTTATAGTTTCATATCTGTCCCTAAATGCCAAAAAGAGGTGTCTGGGACTTTTGGATGACTCTGGTTTCTGTAACTTCCTACATGAATTGGTTTTACCATGAATTGGTTTTAAGTACATTATAAAACAGGTTCACCCACTTAGGGTGAACATAATAATTTATTATCAATATGGTAACCCACATTTAACAATACACATATTTGAAATTGTGACTTAAATATTTCCTTTGATAACATTCTTAATCTAATTACATACACAGACTCTTCCCTGGGATTATATTCTTACTACAAATCACACAGTTACAAGGTATAAAACTAAAGGGATTCTTAAACTAATGCAAATGAGGAGCTGCTTAATTAAATAGTACTACAATTGAAAATAGAACTGCCTCAACTTTATTTTTCTAATTTTTTTTCATGAAAGGATCAGTCTCAGGAAGACAATCTCAATAAAACTGACTTCCAAAGGCCAAGCATTCCAAGGTATGAAACAGTCTTGAATTTTTAAAATTTCAGATTGTATTTTTTTAATGCTACTTTGTACCTGTGAAGTCCTGTGGCTGCTTATTATGTTTGCATCAATATCAAGTTGCTCTTTGGTATGCTAGATTTGCTTTATTAATCCATTTCTTTGCTCTTCATTTTGGCATTTTAAAAAGCTTTATTCTGATTAATTCAAAAGAGTTCTGTTAGTTCATCATCATTTATCTACATATAGGCTGAGGCAACAATTTATTTGATAGATGTATTTATGGACATTTATATTGCCTTTTTTTAGTAAATCAGGTTACATTATATATTTAAAATACTAAATATTTGCTATTTAAAGGAATCCTATGTTTAATTTTTTGTGAAATGAATTGTTACCCTAACTTGTCTCATAGAAATATTAATATGCTTTCCCAGTATTTTCATATTCCAATTTTATGAAGGCTAGACTTCCAAAAAAATTTTTCAGGTACAGCATGATAATACCACATGACACTTTTTGGTTTACAAAGTACATTCCTATTTGGTAAAATATGTATTTTGAACAGTAAGATGAAAAGTTTAACTTGAAGATAATGTGAAGTGTTTTTTTTTTGTTTTATTAGATTTTTCTCCCAATAAACTCATGTTTTTTTCTGCACCCTATTCCCATTGGCAAAGAAAAAGAAAAACAAAACTGTTATAACAAATATGTGTTGTCAGACAAAACAACTTCATGCATTGGCCATATGCAAAAAATACTATCTCCATCTGCTCCCTAATCCTGGGTAATATACATCACAGGGATGTATGGAATCTTACTTGGCCATTGATTGATCAAAGTTCTTAAATCTTCCAAAGTTGTTTATCTTTACAGTGCATAAATTGATCTCCTGGTTCAATTCACTTAACTCTGGATTAGTTCATACAGATCTTCCCACATCTCTATGAAACTTTCCTTTTGTCATTTCTTACCGTGCAATATTACATTTCATTTATATGCCATAATTTGTAAGCCATTCCCCACTACAAGAGCACTCTCTTGGTTTCCAGTTCTTTGCTGCTTAAAAAAATCTGCTATAAATATTTTTGGGTAGAAGTCCTTTCTTTAATCTCTTTTGACAGTAGAAGCTTACTCTTGGCATTACTGAGTCAAAGGCTATGCACAATTAAGCAACTGTGGCTAGGCATAGTTCTGATTCACCAGAATGACTGATCCTATTCACGGCCCCATTAATAATATATTAGTGTACCTATTTGCCCACAGCCCCTCCAAGTATACCTGTTTGCCCATATCCCCTCCAAAATGTCATTTCTTTTTTTTGTTCAGCTTTGCTAACCTGATGAATTTGAGGTAGATACAATTGTATTTATCAGTTGGGGAATATTTTTTTTTGTTGTAAATTTGAATCATATCTTGGAAACAAGACTTATAAAAGAAATTTGTGGCAAAGATTTTTTTTCCCCTAGTTACATGTTTCCTTTCTAATTTTAGTTTCATTGACTTAGTGCAAAATCTTTTTAATTTTATGTGATCGGAACTGTCCATTTTATCATCTGTGAGCCTACCTAGCTATCCTTTGTTTGGTCATGAACTGTTCCCTAGAATCATAATAAAATATCCATCTTAAAGTCCATGAACTACCACTACTCCATCTGTTCTCAGATATGCAACTTAATTTCACATGTATTACTTGGCTAGTAGCAGCTTTGGGATCTACATCAGAGTCAGAGAAAAGCCAATAGCAGAAGTCCATTATGATACACTAGAGCAGTGATGGCAAACTGTTTAGAGACCGAGTGCCAAACATCACATGTGAGCTTCCCCCTCACCCCAGACAGGGGAGGGAGGAAACTCTCCCTCTGGGCTACTGGGCAGAGGGGCAGGTGATGGGAAAAATGTCCTCAGGAGCATGTGGAGAGGGGAAGGGAGCAGCCCCCTCTGGCACACGTGCCACAGGTTTTCCAACATGGGACTTGAGGGGGAAGTGTACCCCCAAAGCAGCCTACATGATCAGGCCAAAGAGACTTCCATCAGGAAAGAGAAATCTTCACACTCCAGATGTGTCTATCTACAGTATAAAAATTTCACATATTGCATAAAGTATGTAAAATTGCAAAAGCTCATATCAGCCTTGGTTTAATAACTGGGATGTATGCTTAAATTAGGAAAGTGTATATGACGTGTTATGTTTTTAATATCCCAAAAGAGATTAAAAAGTGGCAGTATTAAAAGGCTATAATTACTAACAATCACTTATGTCCTCCCCCTCCCCTAACCACACCTCTGCTGGGATGCATTATCTTGTTAGCTTTGTTTTTGAAGCCGGCTGTACCAGGGTCTTGGATCGATTTTGTGGTAGGCCGTGTCCTGCTGCTTCTTTCCCCAGATGCTGACTATGTGAACAGGCCTTGATATTAAATTAAACCTTAGGAGCACTGGCTGCTTCAAACTCCTACTCATTATTCATCTATGAATTTGAGTTTTGTGGAATTTTAGACCCTGCAGAAGACTTTTTGGAACAAATTTCATAACTGGAGAATAAGGATTAAGGAAAGCCTCGTTGTTAAATTTGCCCTTAGACAGATCCTGGCTCTTGTCCCAGTGTGTTATGTATCCAGTTCACTGCATCTTCTCCAGGAACTTCCAGTTCAATTCAGGAAACTTTAAGGGAACAAAAAAAAGGAACAAAACCAACAAAACTAAAACTACTCGGGGGTTTTCTTTTATGGGGGCTGAGAGATATACTCCCAGGTAGCACAGTACAACAAAACCTTGTTTTACGGAGAAGAGATTTAAGTTAGAATGAATTCATTAGGATCTAGGATCCTGAAAGAATGTCCAGTCCAGCCCTCACATCTGATACATGAAGAAACTGAGGCCCACAGAATGTCCATGATTTGTCTGGTAACACAGGTTAATAGTAACACACAGCACAGTCCTCTTAAGAGCTTAATAAATGCTTGTTTTTGATTCTAAAAAGGAAACATTTTCAGATAGTGAAGATTATTGGAATAACCAAAGTAGAATATACAACTTTCTCTTAAGTGAAATATTTTCATTGTCCTTAAAGGCAAGAAATTCTTACATAGCTTTTACAATTCTAAAATTACATTAAATTTTCTTAATTAACAAGAATCTTCTTCCTATTTTCTACCATTGAAAAAAATGGTTTTGTAGCCTTTTAAAGAGCCATTTCTATGTTGCTGTGTGTTGGTTTATATAGAGGAGAATCTCATTTGAAAGGGACCTCAGTGGGCATGTAGTCTTCCCCATATCTGGCCAAGAATTACCTTTAGAGTATAACTGATGAGGAGCCTCCAGCCATTGCGTAGGGCAGTGCATGGAACGCAGTAGGTGCTTCATAAGTAGCCCATTTGATTTCTTTTCTTTTGGTATCTGTAGCCTCAGAAGGCCTCTGCACCTTCTGCCAGTACTTCCCATCCCTCCTGAGCCAGGCCAAACAAGTTTCATTTTCCCTCGGACAGGGACCTCCAGCCTCGTAGCCTCGTGCCCTCCCTCAGGCTTTCCAGTTACTCGTGACTTCAGTCTAGCTTCCTAGGACAGGCGCCCTTGTTGAATGAGTCTTGTTTAAAATTGTCTACAGGATTCAAGAATGTACTGGAGAGCTTGTACTGGTGATTATTTTAGAAGACAAAACACTAATTTTTCAGCTTAAAAGGGCTTTTCACTCAGCAGATATAAGAAAGTGGAACGAGGGCCAACTAAGATTTCATCCAGGCAGCTGAAAAAAGCCGACTTCCCATGGGTATTGGTTAAAAGTTGTGTGATAGGAAAATGTCCATCTTAAAAAGGGGGGAAAGGCGTTTTCTACAATAATGGGGGACACAGAGATTTTTAAAAATACTTAATTGGCCTTCTCTTGTGCCCATGCTATTTAACAGTTGTCTTTCCTCTGTTCTCCACCAGAGGGAGGGCTTGTACTTGGTCATCACCTTAGATGGGGGGACTCGTTTTCAGATGATGGGAATAATGGCTCCTTCTGTAGGGGGGACAAAAAAGGGGGACACCCAGGCAAGCTGCTGGCCTCCTTCTGAGCCGGGCCTCCTTTCCAGCGGCCCACCCTAGAGAACACTGTGTGTGCTGGATGTATGTGATAGTTTCCATTAAAATAGAATTGTTTCATGGCTTTCTTGGCTCGATGTTTTGAACAGGTGAGCACATATTAGTTAGGAGCTGGATTTCAGGCCTGCAGATTCAGTGCGGCATGGTTTGTTGTATCATTTTTGTTAAAGAAATCAAGTAATATCCAGGTCATCTCCTTAAACCTGTAAAAGCACCTTCATCTTGAAATGTTGGTTTATTATACTGGACATGAATATACAATGTACAATGTATATTGTGTACAATGTGCTCTTTTGTTACCATTTGAAGAATCATTGGGAAGGCCCAGAATGGCACATGGAGTTCATTTTACACGTAGCCAGGAGCCTGCACAGACCATTTATTGTAGACAATATCGTGGTGGCTTACTGGAGACAAGAGAAATAAATGCCCGACTTATTTTTGTAACATAATTCATACCTGTCAAAATTTTGCAAAAACCTCTTGATTTTTTAGAAAATGTACTTTATTAGAATGTGTTTTGTTTGACTATGCATATTTGTCACTAGGGTTTTGGCTTTTCCCCTGAAGGAGGAGAGGGATTGGAAGGAAGATTAAGTAATAAATGCTTATTTGTCAAAAAATAACATTTTTAAAACATCCGGTTATTAGAAAATGTAATTGCAAGAGACTCAAACCACTATTTGTTTTATTAGAAGTAGTGTGACACTGTGATTGATGCTGTTAAAATACATGCAGGGGTAGCTAGGTGACACAGTGGATAGAGATCCAGGCCTTTAGCTGGGAGGACCTGAGTTCATTGCCTTAGCCCTTGTCAATCTTCTGACTTAGAATTGATACTAAGACAGAAGGTAAAAAGTTCTAGTTAAATATGTGTATGTGCATACATGCCATTTTCTTTATTTTCATATTTGGTTAACATAAATTAGGATAATTTGTTTCCTTTTTAATAAATACTATGCTTCAAATGAATCACTTAAAACCCTAAGAAAAAAATTCAGTTAGAGCACATTTTTTAAATCTTTTAATTCATTTCTTTCAACCTTTTTAAAAATTTTAATTATGATTTTGTTAAATTAATTTTTATATAGAAATGAATTTTAATAGGAAAATGATTGTTTGCATCTACTTTAGATGTATATCTTTAAGTCTGGAGGACTACCTGGAAAATGATCTCAAAAGGAACAGTGACCATTATAATTTTTTGAAATTGTATTTCAGTGATAACATCCATCATGCCTACCGGGAACTCAAGAGAGAAATGTCTAATTTACATCTTGTGACTCAAGTGCAATCTGAACTATTAAGAAAATTCAGAACTCCATCTACAATCAAGAAAGGCAAGTCATCACCAGCACCTGGTTTTAGCTATTCTGTTTGAAGAGCAACTCGCTAACATATCTTATCAAAATCTTATGATTTGAAGTTGAAAAACCAGAGAATAACAAGTTCCAGACTACCTATTCTCTGCTTTGGCTGTAGTAAACTCATACTGGTCAACTTCACACATAAAGGTGTCGCTGATGTGTTTTTTCTTTCCTCCTGTATTCTGTTCCCCCTTGTGGCTTTTTTTCTATGTCAAGTGTTGCTTATGTGTATAAGGCTGAGGTGTTAGGTTGACTCTGTTTGACCTTTTACCACAACTTCTTCACATAAGAACAAAAGAAGGTACCCAGACTTGTGTTTTTTGAAGTCCATGATAAGTATATGATATGCCAAGTAACAATGTCGTCTCAATTTTTGTATATTTTTGAAAATTAAACATTTTGCTGGACTTTTTATCTGTGTGTTTTGCCAAACACAAAAATTTCTAAAGCTTCTTTACATATATCCACATTATTGCTTGGAAGACAAAATTTCGATGTACTAAAATTAGTACACTTTTATTTATCTTCTCCCAGTACAGAAATTGATCTGACTTTTTAGATTTCATTTTTTAATACCCAGCTAACATTTTAGAGCTTTGTATCATCTGATTGGTAACAGAGTCCAAATTTATTGACTAGGGGTTTTTTTTCTATTTTTAATCATAAAGACATTCTTCAATAGCTAGAAATTCTTCTTTTAAATGTAGTAAAATATTAGGACAAACAGGTGGTTCAATGGAGAGACTGGCAGGCCTGGAGACAGGAGGTCTTGGGTTCAAAATGACTTTAGACATTTCCTAGCTATGTGACTTTGGGCAAGTCACTCAGTCCCCATTGTTTACCTTTTCTTACCACTCTTCTGCCTTGGAACCATATACAATACTGATTCTAAGATGGAAAATAAGGATTTTAAAAAATAATAATAATAACAATAACAAATAAATATAAATTTTTTTAAAATCCTGAGTTGAAGTAGTTTGTAAGGAGAGGAATCTTTTTATAAAGTCACCTCTTAGCTATTCTGACATAAATTGAGAATTTTGCGTGTCCTATTTTTCTTAAAACATAGCTAAAGTACATTTTTAGCACAATTCTCTTTTTAGAAATATGGAATAAAATGTGAATATAATTTTATTAAGTCAAAGTGGGCAAAGGCACAGATTTGAAAAAAAGCTCTTGCCTTAAAGTGACACTAAGTCAGAGATTTGGCTCTTGACATTTAATAGCTAAATGACCAAGACAAGTCATTTAATCTCATTAAGACTTAGTTTTTTTCATCTGTAAAATGAAGATAGTAAGTCTTTCATTGTCTACCTCACAAAGTTGTTATGAAAAAATACTTGTTTGTAAAATACTGCAGAATTGAGTTACTTATTATCATCATTTTCATCTTATAGGGGTTGTACTAAATCAGTTCATTCATTGGCTAGTCAAAGTGGTTTCGTAAACAAACAAGTTACAATAAAGTGTGCACTTGGATCGGGCCTGGGCTCTATAACGGGACTGATTATAGGTGGGAAATGAATGAGGAAGTTCTTATAATTCCTATAATAAAAATATTATCTAGTAACAGTAGTCCATTTAGAAAATTACATTCAGTTGTTTTCTCCAATTGAACTGTGTTTAATGGAAACCTGGGGACTATTTCTCTCTATTGCTACTTAGATCAATAGACAGGCTTTTCCAGCTTTTGAGGGGCAAGTGTTTCCTTGCCTCTGGATTATCCTGTGACTTCTCATGAGTAATATCATCTCTGGTGCTTAAAGCCATGTATTTTCCAAGACTGATTTTCTCAAGTGTGAATGCAGGCTCAAGGGAAGTATTCTCATCTACTGAACATGCTGCTAGGAGCAGGAAGCAGAGGTAAGACTTGTGTAGGTCTTTCCCCTGCTGCCATGTTGAGCAGAGATGCTTCCACCCCTGCTTCACCCCATCCTGCATAAGCAATAGAATTTTTAATGCAGTCTTTCTTGCTTCTCTCAACTGCATCATATCAGCCTTTTGCTATGTATGACATTCTTGGTGAACTACAAATAACCTGATCTTCTCATGTGATATCCACCCCAGAGTTTGGTGTGGGAACATTTATACTACCTTTGCCTCATTCAGAAGTAAATGAGAGGTTCACTGCAGTTTCTAGAACACTGGCTGTACCTGGCCTATACATTTGACTTTGGATTTTAAAAAAGAGAGAGAGAGAGCTATCATGTATGAGCTGACTTCTAAGTATAGCAGAATTTGAGTCTGTTATTTGGAGTGGGGGGGTAGAGGGTATTAAGAAGAAATGATCTACTATGTCTGCAGGATAAATTGTTCATATCCATGAAGAGATGTGGACCCTGTTCAGAGCCTCAAGAATTCCCTTCTTTACATTTTCATCTAAAATTGGAACTGCTGAAAAACTGACTTAGCTGCCTAAATTTACAGCCCAGTACTTGAATAGTAGCCAAAGTTGAAGAGTGTTTGAACTTGGGTGAGAGAGAGAGAGAGAGAGAGAGAGAGAGAGAGAGAGAGAGAGAGAGAGAGAGAGAGAGAGAGACAGAGACAGAGACAGCCTTCCTGAGTTACCCTCACACTGTAGTGTTCTTTTCCTTTCTAAATGCAGATAATAACCAATTATATCATCTGCTGCTTGTCCTGGACTGAATTTATTAGGTTGGGAGTGCTTTTATGGGAGTCTTACTTGCTTTCAGAATGAAAATACATAGGAATCTAAATAATTGTTAAAAAAGTGGGAAACATAGACTAACCAAAAGCCTATTCAGATACCTCACTGTGGCTCAAAGGTATCTGGGTTCTTAAAGGCTCCCACCACCTGAACATGAGTGCTGCCAAGCTAGAGGTTTCATTTACAGGCTCAGCGAGGGCAGAAAGGTTTGTGATTGTATTGGCTGTTGGAATAATGTGTTTTTCAGCCATAGTAACTTTCCAAATCTCTTTGAATTTCAGGTGAATTATGATTTGTGCTGGTGGAGGAAAGAACCACACAAATAAAATCTCATGTGATTTTATTATTTTGAAATGTTGAAACTAAAATTGTACAGATTACAGGAAGAAAATGTATAGTGCCCACTTAAAGCTAAAAGCAAAATTGGACTCTTGGTTTAAAAATCTGTTTATGCAACAATACTTTTTATGTAGGGCAGCTAAGGATAATCCTGAGGTCAGGAAAAGTGAAATCTATATTCCACCAATTCTAACTTTATAAAGTTTGAACATGAATATAAATTTTTATTTAATGAAATCAGAGATGACTAATCTAAGAATTTTATGTTTTGTCATTAGACAAGCACTTTGTAAATTTTTCCATGATATTTCCTTTTTTATATAGTGATTTATTGTATCTTTTGGTTTTCAAGTATTTTATTATAATGGATATTTCTTTTAAAATATTCTTAAAGAGATTTTTACTAATTTGTGCAGAACATTCCTATGCTCTAAAATTAGTTAGGTTTTTTTTTAACACTTATTTTAGACTGAGTTTTTAAAAGTGGGGGAGGAGGGTGACGCATCTGTTGTAATTACTGAATATACACACATATAGTAGTTACCATCTTAAAATTCTTTGTAGGAAGCATGAGGATTCTTAGATAATTCCTCTGAAAGTAAAACAAAGTTCGATTTATCTAAATCAGTGATTCCCAAAGTGGACGCTACTGCCCCCTGGTGGGTGCTGCAGTGATCCAATGCGGCGGTGATGGCCACAGGTGCATTTATCTTTCCTATTAATTGCTATTAAAATTTTTTAAAAATTAATTTCCAGGGGGCTAAGTAATATTTTTTCTGGAAAGGAGGTGGTAGACCAAAAAAGTTTGGGAACCACTGACCCACATAGCATTTATGGTCATTGATTTTCTTGAAGATTTTAACCTCTAAACAAATGAATAGTATAAACCAAATTCCACAGGAAATATATAACCTAAAGAGAATCCCAGTACCCACAAGCATGTAAAGAGGGAACATGCTCATAATTTAAACAAGTATTTCCAAGTTTTCATAAGAATGAAATTTCGTAATACCTACTGTTGTACAGTTGTATATGACCTTGTAAAGTGAGTGCTTTGTGAGTTCTATTTCTATCCATCTCACAACAGAAGGCTGAAAGTCTTGGCTCCTGCTAAATGGCCTGCTCAGATCAGGCCTCTGTTTAGTCTATGAGTGATGTTGAGACAATTCCAAGATTCTTTACCCAAAACTTCTTCAGTTTTATACTTGAAAATTATGACGAAGTTAAAACATTCTAAAATTCATCCTAGCTACTCCCATTCATCAGATTTCTGGTTTTAGACTCACAACTAATGTCTGATTGTCTTCCCTTTGCAGCTTGTGCTCCAGTCCAGTGTGTTGAAGACCTCGTGAAGGACTGTACAAAATTACATTTGACATCTTTAACTGCGACCTACAAAAGACATGCTCCTCTTTCACCAAATGGCAAAGTTCTCTGTAGTCCCATGGGCTCCCCTTTGCCTGGAGATACAAAGATTTTATTAGAGAGAGCCAGTCTCCAGTCATGGGCAGATAATGAGAGAGTCATTCCAAGTGGTGGCACGAACTTTCAGGAACAGAATTCCTGTGGCAGAAGTTCTTTAGAAGATAATTCGTGGGTATTCCCAAGCCCCCCAAAATCCAGTGAGACAGTATTTGGGGAAAGTAAAAGTAAAACATCTTCCTCTAACCTGCATCACCTGGATCAACACAATCAAAACTGCCTTTACAAGAACTAATTCAGAAGACAGTTGTGGCCTCTTGGAAGAGCTGTCAGCATTGGGAGGGACCTTTCCTGGCGGATGAACTGAAAGTAGATTTGGATGATTCCATTGTGGCATAGTGTTCTGTGACCATCCTCAATTTCCAGTACACTTGAATTTGCACATATGGTCTTGCAGTTATGTAGATAAGGGTGTTTCTTTCAGTGTAGAGTAAAACAGCTATGCTAACCAGCTCTATTTTAGCTCAGTAGAGACACATGCACTACTTAATAAACAACAGAGATTCCCTTAGTGTTTTTAAAAGACAACTCTACCTTTGATAACAGTTGCTGTAGATTTAGGCATCTCAGGTAAAGAAAAAGGATAGAACTAGTTTTGGGGCTTGAGATCAGAAATATAGACCCAAGTTTTATAAAGTGTGTAAATCATAAATGTATTCACTCCCAAGAATAGAAAGGTTGATGGGAGTTTTGGTTCAAATCATGTAAATTATATTTAAAAAAAGACTAAGGGAACAAGCAACTAATAAAATGTATTTCAATTCCCATTGGTCTTTTTATGAATATGTATAAATTGTGAAAATGTTAGTATAGAATAACCGTTCTTTGGATAGCCCATTTCGGTCTAACATTTGAGTTCAAATTTTTTGAATTAAAATTGCTTACTAAGCCCAATGGTGCTTATTACTGTAAGAATTAATTAAGAGAGAGAAAGAGAAAATTATTCGGGACACAAATCAAAATTGGAATGCCCCTGACTGGCCAACTAAGGATCCATTTTGGAATTTGAACAGTGAGGAAGGTTACAACAAACTAGTCATAGCAAGGCAGGCAATATTAAAAACAATGAGGGAGTGCTCAGACAGGCCAGGGACTTGGACAAAATTTGAGAAACTGAGGCAGGAGAGTGGAGAAACTCCCTCTACATTTCATGGACAGGCTTATCGAAATGGGAGAACGGTATATAGACTTGAACATAACGAAAGAAAGGGATATATGCCATTTAAGGAGACAGTTTGTAAAAAACACTTGTACAGTGGTTAAGAACTATTTCAGATTGCAATGCCCAGACTGGAACACTATGGAACTGGATGAATTAAGGTGTGTGGCGATGTATATTTTTAATGCAGACAAGGAAAGATATGATGAGGGAAGCAATAAACCGGTAGAAGAGCTAAGAAATGAGATAAAAGATTTAAAATTCAAATTGAATAAGGTGGAAAAAGGCGAAACAAATGTGGGGTTGACTGCTGTTAGGGAATATAGACCACCAAGAAGATTCAGTGATCAGGGACCTACATGCTGCTTATGTGGGAAGAAAGAATGAGAGACCCCAGATGTTGGGGTCAAGTGTTTAGACAAAATGGGAATAATTTTAGAGGAAATTACTTTTGGTACAACAACGGTTTTAGAAATGGCAGTAGGTACAACCGAGGCAATGGGTATGGAAATGGGTACCAAGATAGAAGGTATGGGTACAGTGGATACCAGGATAGATCGTTACCAGGGGAATAACCGAGCTGAAACAATTCAATCACAAAATTATTTAAGAAATGGTGCACGTCCAAAAATATTCCCAAGTTCTAAATACAAATACCCAGAGACAAGAATCCCAAAAAGGAGCACAGGCTATGTTATGAAGGTTTACTAGAGGAGGCAGAACTGTAGAAACTGAGTAAGAAAAACTTGAAGCACATAATTTAGAGAGCGAAGAACAGGCTGATGAATATGTTTCCCGATCCTGAAATAGTGACACCATAATTCTTAATTACCAAAGTACTAGGATGGTCGCCGTTACTTCTGTGTGATTTTAATTCTGTTTATAACCCAGACCACTCAGTCACCGGAACCAGTGGAGTTCAATAGCTCCCTAGAGCATTCAACTTAAAAGTAAGATTTTTTTTTAACTATTTAAAAAAAAAAAAAAAGACAAAATAATTGGAAAGCTTTCTTTTTTTTTTTTTTTTGGTGGGAAAACTACCCCTTACTAATTGGGTAATAGATGGAATCAGGTAGAAAATGTTTTACAATTTCAGACATATTGGTATGTTAAGAGGTGCATGTGAGTATTCAAATGTGTGTGTAACTGGTGAAAGGAATAAATTGTCCCCAAGTGACCACACTAGCTGCCTTTTCTTTGGTAAAGCAGTTTAATTTTTAAATGGCAACACATTAACCTCATGGAGAAAACTTCAAATTGAGTGAAGAATCACTCATTAATGAAGGAATTTTTGTGGAGTTGCCAGAGTTTGGGGCAAGTGAAAACTGAACAGTCCCTTCCCAAGGATGGAGCAAAGAGCTGGCCTTCCAGGAAGCTTAAAGGTAACCTGTACTGTGTATCCTCTCCATTCCTTGTAACTGATGCCACGCGGACATCTTCCTCACATAGACACCTTTTTGCCTTTGGGATCTTGAGTGTTCCATGTAGAATTCTAGCATTCCCCCCCCCCCCACCCCTTCCCTTTTTAGTATTAGGCAATTTTGTGTTTTTTTTGTTTTTGTTTTTTTTTTAACTCAAAAGAATTCCTCAAGCCTCCTGCTGTATTACTGAACAGCATACATAAACAAAGAGCAGATATTGTTTGTATCTTTCCATTATCTTGCTCACGTAGAGTGGCTTGTCTGTGATTAATGGAAATGGTGTCAGATGCTGGAATTTATTCTGACCAATGAACACAGCAGACTCAAGGGAGTACAATCTCTTGCAAAGTAATAGAACAAACCCAATATGCATAAAACAAATACAAGTCACTGGGCTTTAGCGGATAGAACCAACTACCTGTGTAATAACAAAGTGGCAGAAACTATTTCTCATGTGGCTGCATAGACTGTCTATTATGTCTGATCTCTAATGTAGCTTACTGGTGTTGCTTTTCCTTAACCTAAATTGAGTCTCTTCTTTTTTCTTTTTAAAAGTAGTCAATTGGGAGAGAGACTGGTTTGGAGAACATTCTGAACAATATAAAGATGAAATCCTATTGTTTGATCGAAATAAATTATTTTTGTTTGAAATATGACTGGATGTGAAACACTTTCCTGTGATGTGTCCATCCCTCCCTGCTATTTGGGCTGTTTGATCAGGATGGTTTCGAAACCCAAGAACACATTTCTCTTGCTGGATTTGTATGCCAGTCTCTGGCGCTGGGAAATCGGCTTTCCTCTACTAGCACGTATGTCATAGACTGAACTCAAATTTCAATCTAAAGTCACTGCTAATGAATGAGAGGAATGTGGAGGGGAAGGAAGCAACCTCTGTACTCTGGCTTCAACAGAAGCAAAAGGTATCACTCCGTACAGCAGGCTCTTTAGGTCGCGTCTAAAAAGGCGACTCCTCCAAGGCCCTATGTTTAGTGGCCTCTGGGTGCAAAGTAAGATTTCTTTGCTCTAAATATGAAACAAGTGCCCAACAGCAGTAGGAATAGGTGTTCCGGCGATAGGAATAGTAAGCTTCTTTAAGGAAAATCCTAGTTTTCCCCCCGATTTACATTCTAGCCTAATGGAAAGCGTTGGCTTTGGCCTGAGAAGACCCGGGTCTTGGCTTCTCCAATGAAGACGCACTCGCTGTGCAGAAAGCTGTAAACAGTTCTGGGAGAGGCTCAGCAGTAACACGAGTACACGAGGACAGTATAAGCAATGCCGGAGCTCCAAGCGGGAGGCGCTCCGTCCTGAGGGGCCGAGGTGGGGGCGGGAGGCGGCTCCACAGGGGAGATGGGAGAGCACTGATCCACTTAGGATCGTCCATAGGACGGCCACAAAGAAGAGAGCAGAAGCTGCATCAGGAGCACCCTAAGAGTCGTCTAGCCTAACCGCTGAAGGGAGGGCAGGATCCGGGCGCGCTCCTAGGAGGGCTTCGGCTTCCGCTTCCGCTTCCGCCCGCCGCTGCCCTAAAGAAGAGTCCCTGGAAGCTACTTTCCGGGATCTTCCAGCCCACTCTTGTAGAGATCCGCATCGGAAAGATCGAATGTGTCTCGGGCTCATCGGCCAGACTACACTGTTAGTTAGGACATCTCTGACTTTAAGTAAGCACAAATAGGGCAGAAGCGGCTCTCGCTCCTCAGTCACGAGTTACTCAACGTTTTGGTTAGCGGACTCTTAGGATGCTCTTTAGGCAGCTTCTGCTCATTTCTTTGTGGCCGTCAGTCAGCAGGCGGCCCACGGGGATCCCTAAGGAGGGCTGGGGAGCCCCTGTTTCCCTCTGAGCTGACACCGCCGTGGGGACATCTTTGGAGGGAGGACCCGGGTCCGTAAGAGCACGAACCTGCTGGCAGATGGGGAAATAGAGCTCAGAGACCGAGCGACAGCCCACGGCCAGCCATCCTTCAGAGGCAAGATTCACACCCAGCTCTGCCACTCCCCAAATACACCGTTCCTTGTTTGCAGCAGCCGCGCATTGTTTCATCCTCAAGGTTTCTCCTGAGGCTCCAATCAGCTGCCTGCCCCTGGGCAATCCCGTTTTCGGGGAACTCACTTGATCCTTAAACTATGGCTCTTCTTATCCTGGGTGTACAGAGAGGCCGGAGGAGCCCAGGAGGGCGCCCGGTCAGATGTCTGCGGGGAGACGGGACTCGGGCCTTTGCCACCCTACCACCTCCTAAAAATCTCCTTTGTGGAAATAATGAAAAAAATATGAAGGAAGGGGGCCTGGCAGTACCAGATATTAAACTATACTCTAAAGCAGCGGCCATCAAAACAACATAGTACTGGCTAAGAGACAGAAGGGAGGATCAGTGGAATAGACTTGGGGTAAGTGACCTCAGCAAGACAGTGTATGATAAACCCAAAGAGCCCAGCTTTGGGGACAAAAACCCACTATTTGACAACAACTGCTGGGAAAATTGGAAAACAATATGGGAGAGATTAGGTTTAGATCAACATCTCACACCCTACATGAAGATAAATTCAGAATGGGTGAATGACCTGAATATAAAGGAAACTATAAGTAAATTAGGTGAGCACAGAATAGTTTACTTGTCAGATCTCTGGGAAAGGAAAGATTTTAAAACCAAGCAAGAGTTAGAGAAAACTACAAAATGTAAAATAAATAATTTTGATTACATTAAACTAAAAAGTTTTTGTACAAACAAAACCAATGTTACCAAAATTAGAAGGGAAGCAACAAATTGGGAAAAAAATCTTTATAACAAAAAAACTGACAAAGTTCTAATTACTCAAATATACAAGGAGCTAAATCAATTGTACAAAAAATCAAGCCATTCCCCAATTGATAAATGGGCAAGGGAGATGAACAGGCAATTTTCAGATAAAGAAATCAAAACTATCAACAAACACATGAAAAAGTGTTCTAAATCTCTTATAATTAGAGAAATGCAAATCAAAACAACTGAGGTACCACCTCATACCTAGCAGATTAGCTTATATGACAGCAAAGGAAAGTAATGAATGTTGGAGGGGATGGGGCAAAATTGGGACATTAATGCATTGTTGGTGGAGTTGTAAATTGATCCAACCATTTTGGATGGCAATTTGGAACTATGCCCAAAGGGATTTAAAAGACTATCTGCCTTTTGATCCAGCCATAGCATTACTTGGTTTATATCCCAAAGAGATAAGGAAAAAGACTTGTACAAAAATATTTATAGCTGTGCTCTTTGGGGTGGCAAAAAATTGGAAGATGAAGGGATGCCCTTCAATTGGGGAATTACTGATGTAAGGATGGGGAATGGGACAAAAAGAGCCAGAAGAAGGCCATTGGTGACAGTTACTGACAGTTGGGACCAGAGAGGGAATTCTGGGTAATTCTCTGGAGGAGGAAGGAGGAGAAGGAACTTCAGGGGGAGGACTGAGAGAGGGAGGAGAACATCTCAGCTGGAATCCAGTCCTGAGGGCTTCCTGAGGCTCTTTCTTTGGACATTGAAGTCAGCTAAGTTTGGGACTCCATTTTGGGGGCTCTTAGGTTCCTTCTCCCATTACCCAACCTTGCTGAGAGACCCTTTACGGTCTAACTTACAATTACAGAAAAGGATAGAAATAGAAACAGAAGAAGGGATGGGGGGTGGGGCGAGATGCTTAGGAGTGATGGACCCCAAAGAAATAGAGAAGAGGGCACCCCAAAATCCCTCTGCCCTTCACCCCCTTCCCCAATCCCTATATTTATATTAATAAAAGACATTCATTAGTCAGATAGTGTTCCGGAGTGTCTGAGAGACGAGGGGGAGGGGAATCACAGCTTGGTCTAGCTGCCTCCATCTTGAAGCCAGACCACCCACTGTGAAGTTGACTGACGGCGGGGGGGGGGGGGGGGGAGAGGCTTGCATGAACCCCACCCTCATTCAGAATCGGATTGGGGTCCCCCATACCTCATCTTATAGAGAAGCCTCACCCCCAACTCCTGTGGGGCAGCACAACCAAGCACAACCATTCAGGTCACCCAGTTTCGGGGTGACACCCCCTCAAAGTCTTAGTGTATATTTGGCGGGAGAGGAGAGCTAGAAGAGTCTCACCTCATAGATTCTCTCTCCCATTTCATCCCTAACATTTGGTTACTGGCTCTGTTTGTTCTTATACTGAACAAATTGTGGTACCTGGTAGTGATGGAATACTACTGTATTGTAAGGAATAATAAAGTGGAGGAATTCCATGTGGACTAGAAAGGCCTCCAGGAATTGATGCAGTGCGAAAGGAGCAGAGCCAGAAGAACATTGTACACAGAGATGGATACACTGTGGTAAAATCGAATGCAATGGACTTCTGTACTAGCAGCAATGCAATGACCCAGGACAATTCTGAGGGATTTATGGAAAAGATGCTACCCACATTCAGAGGAAGAGCTACAGGAGAGGAAACACAGAAGAAAAACAACTGCTTGAACACATGGGCTGATGGGGATGTTATTGGGGATGAAGACACTAAACGATAACTCTAGTCCAACTATCAGTAATATGGAATTAGGTCTTAATCGATGATACATGTAAAACCCAGTGGAATTGTGTATTGGCTATGGAGGGGGGTTAGGGGAGAGGGAAAGATCATGAAACATGTAACTAGGGGAAAATATTCAAAATTAAAATTAAAAAAGGGGGAAAAAAAACCTCCTTTGTTTCAAGAAGAAACTCAGGGTCAAGCCCTGGACAAATCATCAAAAACAATCTAACCTATCCTTCCTGTTCAACTTGGGGTCCATCATCCCTTTGCAATGACGTAGGTGTGGGCTATCCCTCTGGATAATAGGCATCCTTCATCTTCTTGGTGGTTCTCATGGACTGGCCAAACTTGATGAAACAAAGATGTCTTCTGGAAGGTCTGCTGTGTTTAAGAACCGATGCCGATGGCACAAAAAGTCAACAAAAAGTAGCTATGGTGGAATCTTGTCACTAAAAGTGTGATCTCTTCTAGAATGCCAATTTTGACAGCCTGCCAGTTTCCATCTAAAACCTTCACCAAGGATGCTCTGGATGCAAGTATAATTATTCTAAAATATTTTGCAGAAATTAAAAAGTAGGCACAGGGGTCAACTGTATTTTGTATTTGCACTCGTTTTTAGTCATAGAATCTGAACATTTCTCCAGTCATTGGCATGCTCCCATCTTAAATGGATCCCTCAGTACTCTCAAACTTGTGTCTTCCTCAGCATGTACCTTTCTTGTATCCCCTTGTTCTGTCTGGTTCCACTTCACATCTTTATGTCCTTCAGGACATCTTCCATTACACTCCCTAGAAACCGTCTAACTATGAAGCTAGAATGCAAATGTGGCTTCAGTGAACTTCACAGTGAAGTGTTTGTAATACAAATCAGCCTTTGCAGATCTTTGCCATTTTCATCTGAAGACTTGGCTTATTTGGTTCTTGAAACAATCTATCTTTAAGGCTGTTTTCCCTTGCACTGTTTCTTGCTGTGTTATTTGGGAACATGACTCAGTCTTCCACCATTTTCCTCTGTAAAATTTGACAAATGAATTGATATCCTACATTCTTGTTGCCCTTGGCTTCCATAACTTGCCACTTGGAAGGAGAGTCAAAGTTTTGTGGCAGAAGCAATCTCTAGATTCTTATGTTCTCCTTAATTTGATAACTGACTGACTTTAGTTGAACTTCCTTGGGAAATAGTGATCGTTCATGTCAATTCCACTTCTTTAATCTGTTTCCTGTGTTTTGGTGTCACCAGCTTATTGAAGTAGGTCAGGCTGTCGTTGCCTCAATGACATGCTTTATCTTCTCATTTTTACTCTTATTCTAGTTTGGTATTGTTTTTATCTTTCCTCTAACAAATCAGGTGGTGGACTGATGACCCAGTGGTTTCAGAAGTGATGTCCTTGTCTGCTGAAATCATAATACACTGCATTCTTGTGATGTTCTTTATTATTCGTCATATACAATCCCTCTTGATTTTTCTTAATAAAAGAATTTATGATGCAAAGCAGGCTTTTAATAGTTTACATGTTTTTCACCTGCCTTGTTTCCTTTATTTTTAATGTCCTTATTCTATTTCCTCCTAAATATTCTCTCCCCCATAAGCATTTCATATACAAAAGTTTTACCAAAAGATCATATAACAAAACTATGAATCTTGGGTCTGTGCCACTTGATTTTTTAAATTTATTTTTATTTTTATTTATTTTTTAAACCCTCCCCTTCCGTCTTGGAGTCAATACTGTGAATTGGCTCCAAGGCAGAAGAGTGGTAAGGGTAGGCAACAGGAGTCAAGTGACTTGCCCAGGGTCACACGGCTGGGAAGTGTCTGAGGTCAGATTTGAACCCAGGACCTCCTGTCTAGGCCTGGCTCTCCATCCACTGAGCCACCCAGCTGCCCCCTGCCACTTGATTTTTTAAAATACTCATCATGAATTCAGCACCATTTCAGAACTCTGCTGCTTTTCTATGCTTCTTTCTTCCCTGCCTTTTCTTTGGGTACTATTGCAGTGGCCTCCTTCTTTTCATTTTTGGACATCGCCATCACTATTCCAAAATCTTCTCTCTCAATAAAACAACAACAAAAACGCAAAGCTTTGTAACCTGTGAGAAAACCCAGGCAAAATTAATTCCCACAGCAGCCACATCCCCAAAGGCGCCTTGAGTCCACTTTTCTGTAGAATGTGGATAACGTGCTTCATTCTCCAAGCTTAGGGAACGTGACTGCCACTGCTGGGACAAGTTTTTTCCTCCTCATTTTCCTTTACAGAGTGTTGAATTGTAGCTTGTTCTCCAGATTCCACTCTCAGCTCCATCAGTTCCTTCTTCCAGGAGTCTCTGAAGTGATCTTGCGTTTATTCTTCTGTCACAATCTTACACAATGATTTTCCATTTCTTTCATACCCCATTTTGTTCTGCTACAACCCCAACTAATGAACACTCTGTTGGTTCTCAGTTATTTTCTATTTCATTAATCGTCCTCCCCCGACCTCCCCCGCCGTCCCTGCCTGTGCTTTACTTTTTAAAAAGATTTTTATTTTATTCCAATAATGTTATATCGGCCTCTCCGAGGAGAAACGGCTCCATTCCTTTGCAGCCCCTCTCCTGGTCGGGTCGTGTGTAGGGCCCCGGCCAGGCTCTCCCCATTGTAAGGCGATGGAAGACGGTCCTGCTGGACGGCTGAGCAGGTCCTGGCAGCCTTCCCGGTGCTGTAAGAAGAGGACTTTCCTCTCAGAGGCTGAGAGAAGGGGAGGATCTGGCTGGAGCTGCCCGAGTGCACTTGCTGCAGGATGACCAGAAAAGGGCTTTGGTGGGACGGGGAGAGCCGGCGGCAGAGGGAGCGCCGCAAAGTCGGCTTTCTCAGAAATGAGGTTCGCAGTCGAGAGGGCAGGCAGAGGGCGGCTGATGGGGCTGAAAACCTATTTTGGAATCTGTTTGCGGCTGCTGAAAGGCTGACAAAGTTCTGAAAGTGGAAGGGCCGGATGGGGGAGCTCCTCACCCTCCGGCACGGTCCCAGCGGCACGTTCACACAAATGGCCGCCTTAGATGCATCACCCTGGGGTGGGAGGGGCGGCCACCGTCCTGGTGAAGTGACCATCAAACTAGGCATGGCGGAGGCAGGATCCGAACTCGCGTCTTCTTGGCTCTTAAACCTCGCCCTGGGAGCCTGGCAAAGGCAATGAAGGATAGGCTGAATGTCTGACCCGAGAAGGGCCTCGTCCATGGTCAGAACTTCTTCACAGACTCAGGGGTCAGAGCGGCAAACAGGACATTTGCCTCCTTCCCTCTGTCTTCCAGGATGCTTCACACCGTGCCTGGCTTCAGGAGGGGCTCTCCAAGGCTTGCTGACTGGCTCACTGGGGGCAGCTCCCGACGGGGGGCTGCAGAGACGCTGCGAATCCTCCGCAGAGCAGGCCCGGCAGGGCAGCGGAGCCCAGGAACAGAGCAAGGAGCTGAGTGGAAGACTGCCGGCGGGGCGTCCTAAGAGGAGGGGGGGGCGTGCTAAAAGGGGGGGGGTTATCCCAAGAGGAGGGAAGGGTCGAATCCTGAGACTTTGGCTCCGGCTCTTCGCTTGCTGCCCCTGCGCCCGAGGGAATCCCAGAGCCTTTCCGGCCGGCCCTCCCGTGACAAGCACATCCCAGACGAAGGCGCCAAGCCGGGAGGGAGGGGGGGTCAGGAAGGGCCGTTCCGTCCACGTTCCGCGGCTGGTTTGGGGATGGGGCGTCCGAGCTGGGGCAAGGCCAGACCACCACGGCTGAGACAGGAAGGGGCTGAGGAAGCTGCCGTGCAGGGCCTGAGCCTTAGCAGCAAGGCCGGGATGGACGATCTGCTGCAAAGTGTAGAAGACGCAGCCTCTGCCCGAGGAGCTCATTCAAATTAAAAATCTACGTCGACTTATTCTACATGACGTCATACTTCCTCCAAAAGGTTTCTATTACAAAGTCAGTTATTACTATGAAAAGAAAGCCAACTGAATGAACTTAAATTAGCTATAAATTACAACACAGAAAATGTATTCCCTTTCCTTTCTGTCTGATCATTAAAATGGTTTTCACTTGTCACTAACCGAGGAGCGGCCGGCCAACGAAATTAAACCAGTGACTGAGGACGATTCCTCTGCTGGGGATCGGCCGAAGTTCCTAACATCTATAACTACCGCCTACACTCCACGGGTGAATGGGTGACTCACTCTAGAGTTTCTAACCACTCTCCTAATTCAATGGTATTTATGCTGATGAAACATTTATAGGAATCTATTGTGTGTCCACCACACTATCAGAGGCAAGGGAATGGAGCGAACAAAGAGAAGCAGCCCTCAAATTTTATTATCAGTGGAATGAAACAAATACATCCATTCATTTATGAAATGATTCCAAGGACATAAAGTGCTTGAAAATATAGAACAACACAAGGGAAGCCGTGTAAAACCCTGGAAGAGCAGAAGGTTGAAAGTCAGCAGTATAGGGCTACAGTCTGGAGGAAGATATAGTACATCCATTTTCTCCATAAAAACATTCCTTCCCTTCCACTAGTCATTCATCCACTAACCAATAAATTAAAACCTTAAAGGATATAAAAATTTAATAAAAGATATTTATTTCAACAAACAGAAATAAATGCTTCCATGATATTAAAGAACAAATCAAAGATACTGACTTCTTGCCACTAGAATTAGGGCAAAAATCATTCATAATTATTTTGCTAAATACTTGTAGGAAGCTTCTGTAACCTTTTCTTAGTAGGAATTCCAGTTTTTCTGAATTCTTCTCTTTCCTTCAAATACTCCATTTTGCATTCTTCATAAAAATCTGGGTTTGTATAGCTGTAAGAAGGAAAAGAAATTAGTATGAAAACTTAAAAAATGGAACACAGTAAACTTTCATCATTTTCATCATCATTAGTAGTATTAGTACCAGTAACAGTAGAGCACCTAGTTTATCTCAGACAAATAAAAGTACATATAAAGTAACAGGGGAAAAAAAAGACTATGATTTTATTTTTAATCATATATAATTTTCTTTTCTGCTATCCCACCTCCCCTGCCCTCCCATCCACTCCATGCTGGAAAAGAAAAACAAAGTCCTTGTAACTGTGCAGAGCCCAACATGAGTGGCTCGTTCTGCCTCAGGCATCTACCGGCTCTTAATCAAGGGGGCGACATGCCTCATCAGGAGTCTGCCAAGAATCATGCTTAGTCACTGCACTGTTCAGAGTTCTGAAGTCTTTCAAGTTGTTTTCCTTTATATTACTGGAGTTATTTTATAACTGTCTCTCCTGTTTCTGCTCTCTGCACTCCGCATCAGTTCATACAGTTCTGCCTTCCCCCAATTTCTTTGAAATCTTCTATTTGGAAGTTTCTTATAGTATAAAAAGTTTACATTACATTCACATTCCACCATTTATTTAGCTACTCCTCACTAGGGAGGCATCTTAGTTTCTGTTCTTTCCTACTACAAAAAGTATTTTTCAACATAGAGCTTCATTTCCGATTTCTTTGATCTCTTGGGTTATGTATAAGCACCAAAGCGGTACTGCAGAGTCAAAGGGCTTGCTGAGTTTGGTGACGGCTTCAGCACAGTTCCAAACTGCTTTCCAGAATAGCTGTATTAATGGTATGTCTGTTTTCCTATGAACATTTCTCATTCTCCTTATTTGTTATTAGGTGGAATCTCAGAGTAATTTTAATTTTTCTATTCTCTAATTAGTGATTTGGACCATTTTAATGTGTTTGCTGACAGCCTCAATTTCTTTCCTAGAAAACTGCCTGTTCACAGGCTTTGACCATTTATCTATTCGATAATCTTATTATGAATCTGTTCTTTACAAACATGCATATAAGACCTTTAGAAGAGAAACTTCCTGCAAAGCTGTCTCCCCCCCACCCAGTTACCCGTTTCCCCCCCTCATTTTAACTACATTAGTTTTACTTGGGCAAAACATTTAAAATTTTATGTTTAATTACATTAATTTATGTTAAATTGTCTGTTTTATCTTCTATGCTCCTCTCTATGCCTTGTTTGGGTCCTGTAAGCCATATATCTTTTTTGTAGCTCATCTGCTATATAGGGTATGGGTTATTCTTTTCTCATTTCTGCCAGACTATTTTCCAGTTTTTGTCAAATAGTATGCCTTCATAGAGTATATTAATACTTGATTTAATTTCTTAATACTTGTTTCATGTCAATTAAATCTTTTTTCTGTTAAAAAAATTGTGTGCCCTCTAATAATCTCTTCACTGTTAAATCAAGCTCCTTCAGGTTTTATTTTATAAGATTTCTGTAGCTTGACCATCCTATCTCACTTCAAGTTCTGGGATAATGATCTCTCTTGGTTCTCCTCATACATGTCTAATTATTGATTCTTGCTCCCCTTTAATGGATCTCACCTGTCAAGTCTGGATACCCTTCAAGATTCCGTCCTATGATCTCTTCTATTCTTTCTATACTTTTTCCCTTAGTGAGATCATCTATTATCACGGATCCAATTATCCTTTCCAACCCTAATCTTTTTCCTGAACTCTTGTTCTGCATTACCAACATTCTATTGGACATCTCTCTACCTAGATGTTCCCAAAGCATCTCAAATTTAGCATGTCCAAATAAATACATTTTTGCCTTCTAGTCAACCAAGTTCCCAACCATGAGTATCATTCCTGACTCTTCCCTCTCCCTTGTCCTTCCACATCATATCAAGTGCCAAGTCTTAATGATTTAGACGTCTCTCACGTCCATCTCCTAATCTACTTCCATATCCTATATAAGATCCCCCTAGCTCCTAGTGACCTCCCCTGGCTCCTGGAAAATTACCTGGAATCTACTTTGAATTTATTCTGTATTAGTTATGTGGGTATTTTCCCTCCCCCACAGGAATGTACATGCCTTGAGGACAGGAACTGTTTTATTTTTGTCGTTTTACCTCTACCCCCTGCTCCACACTTGGTACACGCTAGGCACTTAATAAGGCGATTGGTTGATTTATTAGAGAATGACTTGTCCCCCTGAATAGAGGACTCCTTCTCTGGACCCACTGAGTACTTTGGAGGGAGAACTATACATAAGGAAGCAAATACAACACACTGGTGCAGCTACTTACTGTGCAGTTAAGCATTCTTTTAATGCTGAATTTTCTCTCCGACATTTGACCACCATAAGAAAGCCAGAGTCTTTGCAGCATTTAGTAAAGTCTAAAATGAAAATTGTGGAAAATATGATATAATAAGTAAAGAATACATTTTCACCATAAAAATAAATTTAACTTAATTGTAATAATAATGTATTCAACAATCAAGAGTGTTCGAGACAACATTTCTTAGGTGCTGAGGAGTTCCTACGCTAAAGCTGCGGTGGCAAGCCTATGGCACGTGTGCCGGCGGGGACATGCAGAGCCCTCTCTGTGGGCACGCGCGCCATCGACATAGCACAGAGTGCACCAGAGTTCATTACTAGAAAGCCGGAGGGACATGGGGCCAAGCTGTTGCCTTCCCCCTCTCCAGGGGCACCTGTAGACATTTCTGACATCGCCCACCCCTCTAAAAGGCCATCCCTGCTCTAAAGGAACTAATAATCTAGTAGGCCAGATAAGCTAGAAGACACTACAATGTCCGATGGAAATTAAGGGTGAGGGAGTTTTAAACAAACTATTATGGAAAAGAAGACAACTCATTTTTGACTTAAAGGAAGATCAGGAAACATAATGGTAGCCTTTTGAGCTTAGAATCGAAGAACAGGTAGAATTTCATGTGGGAGGGGCAGGAATGCTAGGAAGAGATACTCGAGGTGAGCAAAAGCAAGAGGAGCCTCCTCTGGTCACTGCCTGGAAAGGCCTGGATGTGCACAGCAGGACACGCTGGAATCAGTGGCTGAATAAGAGCCCCCCAGCCTCCTGGCCCCCTAGCCCCCCGGGCTCTCAGCACCTCAGCCTCTGGGCCCCTTGGTCCCCTAGCCAGCCCCCCGGCCCCTCAGCCTCCTGGCCCCCTAGCCCCCCGGCCCCCCAGCCTCTCAGCCCTTCAGCCTCCTGGTCCCCTGGTCCCCTAGCCAGCCCCCCAGCCCCTCAGCCTCTCAGCCCCCCAGCCTCAGCTTCAAGAAGGCAGGGTGAACAGACACAGTTCTGCGTCATCCGTCTGGGTCGCTTTCCTGCTCCTCCACTTTGGAGGGTCTGCTCTGAGCGGCTGCCAGCTCCCTCCCACTCCCGCTTCCCACCTCCTCCTCCCCATTCTGGGAGCAAACTTTGAAGGCTTTCGCTGTTTTTTTCTCCTACTCTACAGACTCCAAGAGCTTCCCATACTGTTCTCTGAAGGAACCTCAGGTCTTCTCCATACCAAGGAAAGCCCACAAACTGCGAGGATGTTTTTCATATTTATCTGCCAGCAGAAGCACATTTAAAAGTGAACTAAAACTCAGGCTCAAATATGGGTGGGATTTGCCAGAACAAACTAAACATGAACTAGCTGGTACACGAATTGGCCCCAACACACAAATCTGTGCACTGGGCCGTGATGGGGGGGCCTGGGAAGGAGCCCCCTCTCTGACCAGTCATGCAGAAGCTCTTACCAAGAGCCAGAGGCCGGGCTCTAAGCTAAAGAGGAGGGATTCGAATGGCAAAGAGGGCAGGCACGAAGGGGAGATAGTCTTAGAGGGAAAGAGCAGCAGGGACGGGAGACCTCCTGCAGGAAGCGGGCCTGCTCTGGGCCTCACGAGGAGTCTGGGGAGAGGAGGGCGCCCCGGCAGGCCCATAACCAGCGAAGATGCCCAGACCCGGCTGACGTGTTCTGTGTGAGACGGCACAGACGGCTCAGCGTGGCGAGATTTTAGAAGACGGAGAAGCGAGTCAACCAGGAAGCGTGGCAAGAACCAGATTGTTTGGAGCTTCAAATGGCCGGAAGGAGAATGGAAGGCCCTCGAGGTCAAAGGCCGGGTTTTCCTGTCTTTCCTTCTGCAGTAAGCCTAAGCCCAGGAGAGAAGGGCCTCGGAAGGAGAGGAGCCACAGAACTTGGATAGGAAAAGTCACATCCTTGTTTCAAATGAATGAGTTTCTGTGTCATAGTATATATTTTATGGGATGCATTTAAAGACATCATTCTGAGGAGGAATCCAAAGGAATGTAGGACACAAAGATGGTTAAGATCCTCCAGGTCAGAGAAAGAGAGCTACAAGCGCTTAGGACAGAGCTTTCGGGGATACACAAGGTTCTACACTAGGAGCTGGAGTTCATGAGGATAAAAAAACAGCCAGTCGCTAGCCTTGAGGAGCACAGAATGTAATGGGGCTGGAGAGAGTGGAGGGAGGGAGGGAGGACGAGAGACAGACAGACAGACAGACACAGACACTGTGTGTATAACAGACTTGTACCCCAGTAAGTATGACACAAAATAGAGGGGGATAAAAGCCAGGAGGTGGGCTACAAGCTAGGAGAGAAGGAGGCGCTCTCTTTCACTGGGGACATGGAAAGGAAGGCTTAGGGAAGTGGTGGCCCCTGAGCTAAACTCTGTCCAAGAAATAAATGGCCGCTGAGAGGTCCGGCAGGACCCAGGAGCAAGGAGGGTGGATGAGGGACGTGAAGGCGAGGCAGGGAGGAAGCGGGACGGCACCCCTGGCGCCTGCACTGATCCTGGGTTTTTGGGGGTCGGCTCTACCTTGATAAGCAATCAAGCGTTGGTCTCCCAGAACCAACAGAGCATCTTACAGGGCTTCTAGCAGAGTATTTACTCTTAAATGATAGAGGAAACGACCTTTTACCTCACATAATGTATTCACCAAAATGACAAATTCCTCTCCAAACTAAATCTTATAAAATCTTGTTCAGCTCCTGACAGAGACTGCCTCCGCGTGGCCCAGCAGCGAGGCTGGCGGCATGGTTTGGTGTCCTAAACACAATCGAGGCAGATTCTCTGTTTCTCACTCTTTAGGAATCGCTGCGACCGGCCTGAAGCCTCGAGCTGTTTGTGAGGTCTTTGTCACTTGTTTAGCAACAAGGTTTTAATTAGGATCTTTCCTTCCTACCACATCGCACATTAGCACACTCTCCTCCATCGAGGGCGATGCTGCTAATCATGCCAACTCATTTCTCAAATAGTATCCAGCAACAAATCCAGTTTAAAGTTCTGCCTCTCATGACGCACAGGCCAGGAACGCCACCATCATTGAAGGCCAGAGCGTGGCCTTCCACAGCAAATCACCGAAATGATAATCCCCACCAAAGACACAGATCGAGCCGTCTGACCTGCCTTGCCACACGAAGCGTCCTCCGTTCTCCAGGGGAATCACAGGACCAAAAGCAAACAAAAACAAGCCAAAAACAAGCAGTGAAGACCTTTAGGCAGCTGCTGGCATGCAAAGGCAAATATTTAAGATGAATTAATTTAAACGCCAAGAAATAATGGAAAAGAAGGGGTTTGGAAGGACCTCTTTAGGTGTCTAATCACTGATTTCTACACACATAGAAGCTTCCTACATGACAGCTGCCAGATTATTTTTCTTAAATATAAAGATTGAGATAATGTACCATAAATCAAAATACTTAAAAAAAACTCAAATCTGTTACCACTGCCTTCTAAACTCTACATTTGGGGGCAGCTGGGTGGCTCAGTGGATTGAGAGTCAGAGCCAGAGATGGGAGGTTCTGGGTTCGAATTTGACCTCAGACACTTCCTAGCTGTGTGACCCTGGGCAAGTCACTTAACTCTCATTGTCTAGCCCTTACCACTCTTCTGCCTTGGAGCCAATACACAGTACTGACTCCAAGACGGAAGGTGGGGGCCTTTAAAAAATAAATAAGTGAAACTATGTTTGAACAAAAAGCACTGGGATATAAAACAATCTCCTATGGAATTAGTCTATTTGGACTAAGACAAAAGCTGGAACAAAGTTACCCTCCCACAGTCTTGGGTTCCAGATGAGCCCCTCATGTTACAGTAGTAAAAATCACTCCAGAGACATTTTGTGACTTGTACAGGGAGCTAGAGAGGCCTGAGTCTCAACCCAGCCTGGAGGCAGGAAGACCTGAATTCAAATCTTCTCTAAGACACTTACTAGTTATAAGATCCTGGGCAAGTCGCTGCACCTCTGCCTCAATTTCTTATTTTACAAAATGATAATAAAAGGTTGTTGTAAAGATCCGATGTGCCTGCTACAGAGCAGGTCACTAATAAACAGTTATTTTCTTCCTTCTTTCCTGCAAATACTGTGTGTATGTTATTTTTTATTTTTTTTTTAACAAAAGCGAGCTCCCCAACAAAGTCCCCCACAGTAAGGAAAGGCTGCCAGAGGCCGGATCCTGAGCACTGCGGATTGGGCTTTAACGAAACAACTTTAGCGAGACTCTAACGAGCTGTGCCAAGAAAGATGAGCTGGATAGAGGAATGAATAAAAGACGTAGCTGGGTGATGCAGTGGTCAGAGCTCTGGATATGGGGTCAAGGAGACCTGGACTCACATCTGACCTCAGACAGAGGCTCCCTCGGCGCCCCTGGACAAGCCGCTTCCCCTCTCTTTGTGTGTTTCCTCACCAGTAAAATGGGGAAAATAATCCCAGTGCTGAGCCTCCCGGCAACAATAAGAGCCTGCCTGGCACAGAGGAGGTGCTGTAGAAATGTTAGCTAACAGTAGTAGGGATAAGAAATAAGCTCCTCAGGCACCAAGCACTGAGGATAAAGCCAGGCAATCGCCATCTAAGCAGAGACAAGAAAACAAAAAAGAGTTCCGGGCAGGACAATGAAAAGGGAAGGGAATAAGGCAGGCCAAGCTGGGCTAAGCCCTGGACAGTGGCGGGAAGGCTATTATTGTCTCCATTTTACAGATAAGGAAACAGAGGTGAAGTGACTTGCCTCGGTCACACAGCTAATGAGTGTCTGAGGGTAGATTTAAGCTCTGGTCTCCTGACTGACTCCAGGCCCAGAGCTCTAACCACTGTGACACCCAGCTGCCCTGTGAAAGTGAGCCCAAGGTTCTGAGGCTGTCAGTCAAGCTGGGGTAGGCGCGAGACCCCTGGGACAGCTGGAGGTATGGAGGAGGTACATACTAAGGCCTGGTGGTCTTCCATCTCCTATAGAGTAAGAGTTAGTGATGTCCAGTCACACTGGATGAGTTCCAGGTGGCCTGAAGCCAGGGAAATGGAGAAAGGGGAGGGCAGCTGGCTGACTCGGCAGATAAAGAGCCAGGGCTGGAGACAAGAGGTCCTGGGTTCAAAGGTGGCCTCAGACTCTTCCTAACTATTCGATCCTGGGCAAGTCATTTAACCTCCATTGCCTAGCCCTTACTCCACTCTCCTGCCTTAGAAGCCAGTTCTAAGACAGAAGGTCAGGGTTAAAAAAAAAAAAAAAAAAAAAAAAAAAAAGAGGAAGAAAAAAGGTAAAGACTGGGAAGAATCCAGACCTCCTATTTGGCAAATGGCAAAATAACTAAACTAAAACATTATCTTAGATTAAGCAAAGAATAATTCATTGAAATCGGCTAACTTGAATAGTAATGCTTTGTTAGGAGAAAACTTTCATCTTTTTTTATCAAGTATTATCTCTGCACGGGGCCCTCTTCTCTGGATCTATGTCCGTTTTTAAACGGACTAAGAGCAAATGAAATCTTACCCTGTTTCAGCCCCTGACTGTGCTGACCCTTTTGGACCTCTGTTATCCTATCAAGCCAACTCTGGGCTTCAGGAATCTGCATAACTGCCCATACTGGTAGGACTTCATTTTTATCAAGATGACAACTTTCAGGAGGTCCTGGTTATTCATTTTTAGCAAGAGAAGAATCACATTTCCCTGAACTTAGCACATACTATGGATTCTACCTGGAAAAATATTTAGGGCTAAGAGTCTTGATCATTTTTTTTAAAGAGAACTTTCCTTCTATAATGAATTTTTAAAAAGTGGTGCGATCAGGTCCTTAAATTGTGAGAGTTTAGACAATGTTTAAAAATAAAATAACAGCTGGCAGTTGGTAGCATTTGGGGAGAGGGAGGGAAAGGGCTGAATTTTTTAATATGGTCCCTTCTTAAATACACTTTAAACTCTGTGTTCTTTTTTAAAAGTGAGTTTTATTTGAAGAGAAGTATAGCCAACACTCTGAATTCAAGCCCCAGTAGACAACTGCCTGGGTGCTGTGCTGCTTTTTATAATAATCTTCCCTTCTGGAAGCTGTGAAATAAAAAACAGATGAAGCCAACAGGAGGTCACTCTCACTTGTTAGCTTTATTAGTTTGGATTGGTTAAAGGCACGATGTCCTAGTGAAATAAAGCCAGGAGCAACAGATTGCTGACTTCTCAAGGTTCCGCGTGGTCTACAAATGGTCATGTAAATAGCAGGCACTGCGCGCACCGGACCACATTGCTCCCAGCTATTTCTCGTTAATGTGCTCCTCCACACCTTCCCTTCTGGGGTCATCCCTGCCTTGCCTCCATTTTAAACGCTCTGAAAGGGAGATAAAGAGGGCTCTGGGTTCAGCTGCGGGAGTGATCTTTGGGTTAGGAAGGTACTGCTGATGTAGGATGCCCATGTCACAAAGGAAGCCGATATGAGTCTTGGGTGGCCTCTTCTTAGGAAAGCCATACTGATGGACACTCAATGTCACCACTTCCTTTTCTAAATGTTCACCGAGAATGCCTTTAAGAGAATTCTAACAGGAATAAAAGTCAAACTGTCCAATTTGTCTCCTTTTTGGTTAAAAACTAGCACATTTGCCTTCTCCAAACTTGAGTACCTCTCAGATTTTCTAAGCTCTCTCAAAGACCACCAACTGTGATTTAGTAATGCCATTTTGCCCCTTCTTTCTGTACTCTGGGATGTTGGTCATTAGGATTTATTCCCTAGATTTCAAGAAGAGCAACTATTTTCTTGTTATCTCACTTACTTTGAGTATTGGTCCCCTATCAATTATTTTTGTTCTGTCTTTCTCAGCCTAAAGAACATTTTTCTTGGAATGAAAGAAAGCTAAAACAAAATGAGATTTCAGTATCTCTTCTCTCAAGTTCTTCTCTCTACCTGTGCTCTGATACCATCATCCTATCAACCACAAATAGTGTTACAGCTCCATTCTTTCTTTGTTTTCCTCACCTGCCTCAGCTCATTTTAAGAGCTCTGCACTACTCCCCTGATTCTTGGAGGACAAGGGCATGTATAGGAAACTTCAAGCTCAAATAAGCCAATGAAACCTCAGGCCTGCCTCATACTCCCTGGCTAGATTAACCTTAAATACAAATGTTGTGTTGTTTTGTGAAAGAAATATAGTTCAGCCTGTGTTGTTTCTCATTTGTAAAAGAAAACTAAAAGTTGTTGGGGTGTAAAAAGGCAAGGAAAACCCCCAGGTTGTTGTTATTGTTGAATGGTCAGGTGGTTTGAGTAACTTGACCTGTCAGGGTATTCCCCCCTTTAGACAGAGAAAATGGCTACCCCATCTGTGTCAGGATAGAGAACACCTCAGGAAAAAAGAATAAACTGTTGGCTAGGAAGTTTTACTAAACCCAGCCTTCCTTTGTTGTACTCCTCTGAACAGAAAGCTGCCAGAGGAAGGGCAGTATTGGGTGACTCAGGAGTTTGACTTAACCTGGTCTGAGAAAGCTCTCCCTCCAGGGGGAAAAAACCTCCACCCCATCAGTCTCCCCCTTTATTCTTCTTCTGTGAATCAACCTGACTGTTTTCCTATATATTTTTTTGATGTTTATTAAAAAGGGGTAACAAGAAATGAGGTTTGGGAAAGAGGGTTTAAAATGTAATAAGGGCAGGTCAGGAAAGAGGATGTAGGAGCCCTGGCTAATACCCAGAAATGGGTGACGAAGTTCAGCCCTCAGCCAGAGCATTCATGAGAAATGCTATATGATCTTGTTGTTCCCTATCAAAAGCTAACCCTAGGCTAAATCAACGGATTAACAGTCTCTAGGCTGTTAGCAGATCAGGTTGTGGGAATTCCTACTGGCTCTGTCAGTGATAGAGTCCACACAGGTAGAGATTTCCAGGTATTTAGGAAGAGGAACAGGAATTCAACAAGTCTTCTCACAGGAATTGCTTTGGGATAGGAAATGCTGGCTACATCAGAATTGGTCCAGAGCTCTCTCCCACCAGAGTTCAAGCTCCAAGGCCTCCCCCCCCCCCATTTTCAATGGTCACCTTCAGATTCCGTTGCCTCTTAGAATTCTCTCCCACCAAACATTCCAAAGCTCCTCTCCTTTGCTTTTCTGCATTTTCACATTGTTTGCATGTTTCTGCAAATTCCTTCCTTCAGAGGAAAAATTGGTTGCAATTTTAATATTAAATCAAATCATAAAACAAATACTAAAGGGAGACGAACTACATTACTCTGTTAAATCCTACAGAATTTTTTTTAAAGCTCAATTGTGTACAAAATTGACTCTAGTTAGGCACATTGATGAACTTCTCATGATGGTCCTTCCTCAGGCAGTGCAGACTTCCCATTTCACATCATGAAAATGTACATGCATACCACTTTGACAAGATTGTTTTTTAAAGAAAGTTACATACCTTTAAGAAGAGAAAACAAGCTCACCCTTCCCTCGAAAAGCATGCTTATAACATCCAAATGATTGTTTGTAAGCAAAGAAGGTTGCTTACAGAATTGCTAATAGTAAAAAAGCCTCCTTCATAAGGGTAACACTGGTATGCCTTACACATACCAGGGTCAATATGCTTGCCAAATTAGAAGCAAAGCAGCTTCAAATGGTTCCACTTTTAAGTTAACATTAGGGGATGATGATTGCCTATATTTATCAATAAGACCATTATGATTAATTAGCTAAGAAATTAAAATCTTCCTCTTATTCAGTGCAAGTAGATAAAGCAATAGAGTTGAAGGTACTCACAATTATACATATTTGATGTTATTGAAACTATTGCTAGGAAAAACTTGTTACTTTTCAAACTTAGGAGAAATAATGTCACAAAAAGAAAATTTTAATATAATTAATTGATGGATGTTTTTAATGTAAATAGTATAATTCAGGAGACCTGCAAAGGATTCCACACTAATTGAATCTGAATGATACTGGAATAAAATTCAGGGATTCTAAGTATTATTTCAAAATATGACCACTGGCTCTGAAAGAAGAAGCACACTAAAATACTACTGGCGAAAATGTGAATTGATCTTGCTCTTCTGGAAAGCTATTTGAAATTTTGATTTTTAAAACTACTACAAAACTTTTACATACCTTTTGACCCAAAGGTCTCATTGTACTTAGGTCTCTATTCTGCTTCTCATGCAATAGATCACGCAGAGCCTGAGGGTTCATTTCTTTTACTAAAAACATATTCTAGTACTCCCAGGTAGAAGCAGTACCCAAGGTGGAAGTCATGAAAACAACAGACACCAGAAAAGAGTTTCCCTGGGATCTCTGCCAAAAGTCCTAAAAACTACCTTTAAGCTTTTTATGCCCAGAGGATCAATCTAATCTAACTGGGGGCAAAATTAATCTTGATTGCTCTAGCCCTGTGTTGGTGAATCTATGGCACACGAGCTAGGGCATGCTGGAGGGAGATGCCCCCAACCCCTCCCCATGCACACCTGAAGACATTCCCCACATGACCCACTCCTCTGCCCAGAAGCCCAATAGGAGTAAGGTGGGGGCTCCCGTGCAGTGTGAGGCTTGCACTTTGGACTCTTGGTCTCTAAAAGGTTCTCCATCACTGCTCTAGCCCAATGTCCTTATCTATAACAGGCTGGAGCTGCGGGAGTGGGGGGCAGGAGGAGTTGAATTCAAGCCTCTTTAGTTTTACTGGCTCATAAAAAAGACCTTGCTATCAAGAAGGCAAAGACAGAAATTAAAGTCCTAAAGACACCAAAATATTCCTAGGTACACTCTTGGGAGCCAGAATGGAAGTGAAGTGGGTGCCCACTGACTGGCGGGGGCTCCAAAGACTGTACCCTATGAATGTCGTATGGAGTTATTGGGGTATGTAAAGAACGACAACTGAAGAATAGAGAGAAAATGATTAGGTTTCTACGAACCGATGCAGTGCAAGTTAAGCAGAATCCAGAAAACAAAACACACTCTTGGCTACAATATAAATAAAAAGAGCAAAATACAAAAATACTGAATGTATATAATTATAATGATCAACCTGGGTCCCAGGAAAAAGCTGAGAAACCAGCCTTTAATCCCTTCATTCCACAGATGGAGAATTACCGAAGATGGCACATACCGCCAGACATGTGGATGCACTGATTAGTTTTGCTGAACTATTTTTTGCCCCTTTTTAATTTGTTATTTACAACCTGGCCCCTTCCTGCCTTTCCAGCCTTCCCCTACTTGGCCCCCATCCATGAGCCCTACAGTCCGGCTCCTCTGGCCCACTTACGGCTCCTCACACAGCGACTTCGACATGCCGGTCCCCACCTCCAAGAGGCCCCGAACTGTCCCCTCAGCTCCCGTTTCCTTCACATCTCAATTCTGCCAAATGCCTTTCCCATCCTCCTGCCTGCCGCTGCCTCCCCTCTCAGACTTCCTCCCTCTCTTCAGCAGAGATATCTTCTATGTACTGATGTTTTAACACGTTGCCTCCCCAATAAGAAACGTAAAGTTCTTGAGGGCAGACACTGAATTCGACTTTTTTAAAAATTCCCCAACGTTAACAGGGCCCAACAGTTAACAGGGTCTGGCACAGACAGACTACAAAGCTAGTTCACAAGGCAAGGGCAGGGGAGTGATATATTTCACAATGAAGGTAATATAAAAGCAATTCGGAATCTAAGGATTATCAAGAAAAAGTCTGATGGTTGTATTTCTTTTTTTTTAATGTAGCCCCTTGTGAATAATGGACATGCTTTACAGACAATCACTAGAATCAAGAAATATGCTTGAGGGGGGCAGCTGGGTGGTTCAGTGGATTGAGAGCCAGGCCTAGAGGGAGGTCCTAGGTTCAAATCTGCCCTCAGACACTTCCCAGCTGTGTGACCCTGGGCAAGTCACTTGATCCCCATTGCCCACCCTTACCACTCTTCTGCCTTGGAGCCAATACACAGTATTGATTCTAAGACAGAAAGTAAAGGGTTTTTGGAAAAAAAAAATGTGAAAACCGTCAAGAATTTTGTTAGAAACATCTGTGTGTTATGCTTTTTTGTTTTAAGAGTTGTATGTTCTAATGAAGACCAACAAATTCTTACATTTCTTTGGATAAAATCTGAGCTAAGAAATGATTTGCTTAGATTGTTTTTATAATATTTTGCAATGAAAAGTCGAGAGAGCATTGTTACATGGAGTTGGTAAGCCATAGATTCATAATAAGAATAAGAAGTGGCTTTTGGAGTAAACTGACATATTACATTATATTTACCAGAATTAAAATCATTGAAAAAACAAGATATTTTGGTTCTTTCACTTCTATGCAAAAGTAACTTCAGGTTTCAAACCTCCAAGCAAAGAGATGCCAGAGCCTGTCTGCATCCCAAGCCGAAGCTCAGCTGGTGACGGTGGCAGAGAACACCCTCCACTAACTCAAAAACAGCCTTGCCTGAGCAGAGCACATGAGATAACGGCTGAAGAACACTGCAGCTTTGGACAGGCTTTTGTCGACTTGGATTTGAACTTTATTTTCACTAGAAAAAGTAGATGTTTATACAAAAGTTGTTTTTGAAAATACCCAATAAGTAGATCCCTCTAAGTCTTCTTGCCCTCTACCCCAAATGCCCCAGGGGAACACCCTGCAGTTTGGAAAACTACACTAAAATGGATTTCCTTGAGCAATGAACATTAGCAGCATAGAGCATTCCAACGGCCACCAAATTCAAAATATGACTATTTTTACTCTGTGTCTACTTAGGAAAATACTCATCTAAATAGAGGATTCCCAAAAACAAATCTGGATTTTGGGGGGAGACAAAAACCACCTACTATTCCCATGGTGCCAATGCCAAGTGAAAAACAATGTTATTCCTGTTATACTGACACTGTCAAAATTAGGGCCAAAGCTCTCTAGCTTTCTTGAAATTTAATACGCCGGATCGGTAGAAGAAACTTGACAATGGCAGCATCTACTAACATTCTAACAAATGAGCTCAAATACTTCCTTTTTGAGGAGGGAAAAGGAATAAATGACATTATGACAAATTTAGTTTGACAGTTAATAAATTCGGAATGCCTGGTCACCTATTGCAAAAATGATCCTTTGAGGTCTGACTACAGTTTATTTAAAGACTTTACAATTTTGCTACTTAGGAGAAAGTCCTATGGAGGTGCTATCTCACCATTTATATTTTCACAACACTTATGATATTGCTATCACACTTAAAATAAATGAAAAGCCCATAACATGTTAAAGACCAAATAAAATGCTATAGGCTGTTTATTTCTTTTGGTAAAGATAACAATTTTAATTTTGTGATGCTCATTTTAATCTTTGAATACAGGAAAAATATACCAATTTAGTTAAAAGAAAAGGCTTGAAAAGCATAGGTTTGAAATCATCTTGATTTTTAAAACGAGCAGAAGATAATATACAATTATAAAATTCTGACATCAATAATGTTTTATGACAAAGTTATTATGGTTTTAATTTTGTATTTAATTGTGGTTTATTAGCTTGTTACTTTGAAGATTACTTAGTGTGCATGGAACAAATTTAGTGGTGCATTTAATGAGCCAAGAAGGTAGGAGGATGAACATGAAAAGATTGTTTTACATTGTAGTGCATGAGCTATTTGATAATTCTAACATGGTACAAAAGAAAGCTTCTCTCTAGATTGATCATGGTTCAGTTAACATCACTGAATATCTAATACCTCCAACTCAATTAATTCTCACCTGATTAAGATCAGGCTGATATTCAAACTAAATCATCTCTCCAGTCAAGTAGAAATCAATATTTCTGATTTTACTTTTAAATTACAATAACAAATAAAATACTGCATCTTCAATATGCCAAGAGTGGCTTTTCTATTCTAGTCTACCATAGCATGGATAACACAGCTGATTAAAGAATTATTCAAATTTGAGCAACAATATATAGGAGAATCAGATTAATTTGAACAGAGAGATGGAATGAAGTAATTAAATACATCTTACATAGGGCAAATAGAAAATTGACATAAAATAAACTCTACTTCCTTAAAACAAACCTCACTATTTATCAGCTCAAGTAGTTAGGAATCTGGTTTTATATGGGATCACTTATTTTCAGAAAGAAAATGTTTCAAGCCAACAAAAATGTTTTTAAAAGACCCTTTTTCACTACCCCCGTCAAGTTCCCCCCAACTCCATTCCCCTCTCCTGTTCCTCCAAAATAACCCAACAAAAACTAAAATAACCTAATTTCTCTTTCTGGATCAGCAAACTTTTTGAAAAGGCAGTGCCTAGAGGTATTAGCCGTGACTCTGCAAAGAATTTAATCAATAAATACTGCAAGAAAAAAACTCTGATATACTGAAGCATCTCTCATGAAAAGGCCAAAGGAAAGGGAAATCCATATTGGCCTCTTTAGGAGTAGGGAGAGGAGAAGCATGCTCCTCTCCCTCTATATTTAGTCCTTTTTTTTTAATCATACTCTACAAAACCCAAAAGATGAAAACGGTAGAGCCTTTCCTTTTTCTGTATCTGTTCAATAAAAATGACCATCTTGTTTTTTAAGAGATTAAAAGGTTCAAATGTTATAAGATGGTCAGAAAAAAATTGTGATATTACTCTGAAAAAGGAAAAACAATTTAATATTTTGATATTACATAGAAATTACATGTGGTAAAAAATAAAAGTATGCATGTTAAATGGGCCCAGAACTCAGCTAGACTGCCACTACGGAGGGAAAATGAAGTGGTCTTCAGGACTGAAGACTGTCGGTATCTACAGCAGTATTTCCCAAAGGCATGGGCCAGAATGGACAATAACCGTCACTTTCCTCAGCTCCCCAGTTGCTTTGGAAAATGAAAAAGCATCCAATTCTTCAAAAGGTCAAGCGGTCTGTGTTGGATGTTTAGGAGCTCCCCTACTGAGGCCTTCATAGAGATGCTAGATGACCACCTTTAGCCACATTGTACAAGAGCATCCTCAGCCAGATATGGAGCTGACTGTTTCTGAAATGCCTTCTAACTCTGGGATCATGTCGTGCAAACAAGATCATTTAGGGGAATGGATTTCAAGAAATGGATGTTTGTTTCTACTGAGGTTTGAAAAGTTTAACATTTTAAACCAGGTAATAAAGATACATTTTGATTGCTTTTAGATAATTAATAGATATGAAAATCCAAATCTAATAAGAAGCTAGGATTTGTTCTAAGAATAAGTAGAAAGTCTGTGTTGCCCATGACTTTTTTTTTTTTTTTTGTGGAATCTTGGATTTAATTCTCAAAGGATCTTCCAGTCAGATTAACTTTTAATTCAACAAACATTTATTAGCCACCTATTAAGTGTATAGCTGTGTGGAAAAGAGACTGGTGAGAGAAGAGAATGGAGAACTGACACCAATTAGGAAATTACTGCAATGATATTCTGGGCAAGGATTGCAAAAGAATTGAACTGGGGGAAAAGAGGTTTAAGGCCATGGAGGTTTAACTCCCAGTGAATAGGAGAGATTGACTATGAGTTCAAAGGGAATAGGGATCCTTATGAACTGAAATGATTTAAAAAGGAGGGCAGACATTAACTTAGTTTTGCTAACATGTGCCTTTAACACAGGAGCCATTTGATAAATATTTGTTGAATGAATGAATGAATGAATGAATGAAAAGGGCTTCTAAGTATGATGTAGCTCTCTTTTAAACTGAATTTCCATGAATAAAGTCTTATGTTCTAATGCTGGCAATAGTAACTCACATAGGCTTACAGAGCACTTACTTATATATTTAAGTATTTTTAATAATTTGATAATTATGAAAATTTAGAATAACATTTTTGAACACAAATATTTTGGTAAGCATTAATAATAAAAATAATAAGTAAGCAGTAAATCAAACACAAAGCTATAGTCAAAAAGCTATCATTACTTTGCAAAATAAGGCACTGAGAATTTATAAAGGTTCTACAACTACTTTATAATTTTTTTTAAGGTTAATAGTTGATTCCCATGATTTAGGAATTTTTTATGCTACAGGAATAGATTTCAAAAACTGCTAAATTAAAAATATATATTAGTATCTTCTAAATTAAACATTAATTTAACCATCTTTGTCTTATGTTTTTCCTATTCCACAAAATTTACTTTTAATTTTAAAACAGAATGTGAATAGGTTCATTGAAATAATAGAAAATAAATGAATGCTAAATAGTTACTAAGGAAGTTTTATTTATGGAAATGAATAATTCAGTGTTTTGCAAAGTAAATTCAAATAGCAGCTGCTTTGCTGACATCAATATAACTTAGAACTTTCTCAAAAATCAACAGACTTTTAAACTGAAATATCATCAAATTCTTCTGCCAAAAGTAGAAAAAAGCTTATTTTATACTTTTAGTATTCCCACCTACATTTTAAGTACAAAGTTTCACAGCATTAATGTAATACTCAGGGCACCCTCTCCTACAAGAGTCCTCCATAAAACCCACCAAGGGGTGGATCATTTCCAAGACAAAACTATAGTCCATGAGTCCTCAACTCAGGCATTTACTTTTATTAGACAGCTTGAGGGCCCATTCACTCAAAACAATCAATTAATCAATAATTATTTATTATGTACTCACTAAGGTCAAGTACACTGTGCAAGGCACTGGGGAAACAAATTCAAAGAAGGAAGCAATCCCCTTTCTCTAGAAGCTTTCATTCTGATAGAGGAGATAAGTTGCAGGTAAATCTATATGGAATAAAGAGAAATATATACAAGGTAGTTGAGAAGGAAAGGCACAAGAAGTAGGAACAGCCAGGAAAGGCTTCATGTAGATGGTGCTGCGTAAGCTTGATCTTGAAGGAAGGCAAGGAGCCAAGGCAGAGGCCGAGATGAGGGGGGGGGTGGCATTTCAGACTGAGATGGCGTGTCCTGTGCGAGGAGGAGAGAGGCCAGTTTGGCTTTCAGAAGGGGGTGGGGGAGTGAAGTTCAATAAGGCCAAAGAAAAGGTTGGAGCAAGCTGGTGAGGTGCTACCCCAACTACTCCCTGAGCATCTACTATGTAGTGAAAATACAAAGAATGACAAAAAGTCCCTGTTTTGAGGGGCTTACAACAACCTAACAAGGAAACAACTATGTAACAAGCACTCTACAGACAATGAAACCAGGGATAATCGTCTGAGAAACTGCTAGTATAAAAGGGGATTGAGATGGCTTCTGGAGAAAGAGGGAATTGGAGCTCAGACTTGAAGGAAGCCAGGAAAGTCAGGATGCGGAGAACACTGCAGCCAGAAGACTGGAAGAGAGGGAAGGAGAGAAGAAGGGAGTACTTTATAGAAAAGTCCATACCTAGCTGAGGGCAGCCAACAAAAGCCAGCTGGAGTCCTGTCTATTCCTTTGCTAGTTGCAGTGTTCTATTTGTTAGATTAAGTTAGATTAAGTCTGTTCTTTTGACCCCGTCTCATGCTAATTATAAAAGTCTGTGGATTCCCTCCTTTGGACATCCATGTATCCCTCAAATTCACTTGAGGATTCTTCCCCTCAAAGCCCGGAAAGCTGTGCAGAGAAGGAGCCTAAGAAGTCTGACTCACTCCCAAGATCTTCCCCCTGTGCAAAAAAAAAAAAAAAAGAAGCCAAACAGAGGCTGCCCACCCTCCCCTGGGTCCACATCCCTACCTCGATTATGTCTAGCAATAACACCACCCAAGGGTTTTGTGCTATACTTTAGTAAGGAGCAAAATCTCATTGTCTTCCATCACTGAGACTGACAGACCTAATATTCAGGAGTCCTTGACACTGAACTTTGTTGGTCTTTTGCATGGTAGCTGTAGTGACAATTCTGTTCAGCTGAATGCAAACAAAATCTTCATCTGACTGGCTGAATACACCATAGCAACTTAAGAAAAATAGGCTGCTCCGTGAATCCTACATCTGACCTCCAAGTCAAACTCCAGCCAAATGTTAATAACTAGACCTACTTACTGATTTGACCTATCAGGAAAATATAGGTGGCACTTTAAGCAAAACTTACATATATTTGAATTTGCGAAACTGAAAAATTAGGGAGCAATTATTTCCAGAACAAAAAAAGGATGATATTCCTCACAAAAGGACTGACAAGATAGTTCCTTTAAGAAACCCTAAAATCACATTCATTCTGGTAAAGAGAGACATCAGAGCCCATTTCATCTGCCCCTCACCTGCCCGAAAATGTCTCTCCATAAGGTCATCTAAGCTTTCTTGGAAAACTTGGAATAGTGAGTAACCCCACCATGTCCTAAGGCAGGCAGCCTACTCCACTTCTGGCCAGCTCTGGTTAGTGGGAAATCTTTCCTCACATCAAACTGAAATCTGATTCCCAGAATTTTCTAGGCAATATTCTTTCTTGTGCCCTAAGAGAATAGGCAGAACAAATCTACCCCTCTTCTAGATGACAGACAGTCCTTCAAGAATTTTGAAAGCAACTCTCCTACTCTGCTCAATCTTTTTTTTTAATCCAGACTGAAGAACTTTTATTCTTCAATTTATCTCAATTTAACTCATGTGTCATGATGCTGAGGACTCTTAACCACTCTAGTTCCTTTTCTCTGGGCACACTCCAGCTCTACAATGTCTTTCCAAAATGCCAGAATGGAAGATGTTCACAGAGAATTACTCCAAATGTGTTAGGATGAAAACAGACGATAGTGACTGAACACTAACCTCCCTCACTCTGAACTGTCTCTCTCAATGATGCCATCAGTTCCTGTGGCCTCCATGTCACATTGTTGGCTCATACTGACTCTGCAGTCTAGAGAGGAAGATGCTAGATCTCTTTCAGACAAACTGTTATAGAGTTAGCTTTCCCCCATATTACACTTGTTCAGCTGATTCTTTTGAACCCTAGTAGTCACCTTGTGAAATAAGTCCTATATGCCACTTTGCTCATTTAGCGTATAGGGCAAAGAACACAGGATTTGGGGTAAGAAGAATTCGATTCATGTCCTAGCTATGTATCAGTCATATATCATTGCACGGTCAGTCACCCTTCTGCCTTGAATTTCCCCATTTGTAACAAGGGAGACTGGACTAAAAATGATACAGTTACTTCCAATAGTGCCATTCTATGATTCTAGTTAAGATAATGATTGATAATAACAATAATTTATTAAAACCTATAAAGGTATTAATGTTTTAAAATTGCAAAGCATTTTATATCAACTGTACTGTATAAAAACCCTGAGAAATGGGAGGTGCAGGTATTCATCTCCTCATTTTATTTCAATTCTTCAGACATGTCTGCTTTGCTCAGTGTGGGCACTGCAGCTCACCACTGAGGAGATCAAAGCATTACCTTTAGCTAAGGAAGTTACTGTGATGACAAATTCATCACTTTGTAGTCCGGCTTTTAGTGATGAACCCCTAAGAATTAGTCAGGCTGATCAGACCTATACTGGGAGGTTTTTTCAGCTTGAAAGATCAAGAACACAGGGGCATCTCCACCCATGATTCTTTTATATTCCTATTATTCCTAAATATTACAAGCAGTCTGCCAAAAAAAAAATCTAAATTAAGATATAATAGCTCTGGCCTTGTTACTTTATGTGTAATATGAGGGGGCTAGATGACTTCTGAGGGCCCTCTTTGCTTTAAATCCTATGGGTTCTAAAGAATAATTAAAGTCAAAGGGGAAAATAGGATTCTTGTATTTACAGACAACTTTTAAGTAATACATTCACTGTGTAATCACACACACACCATATATACATCTACCTATTCTAGGGGTGAGAGAGTAGCATAATTTTCACTTACCAAAGATAGCAAATTAAACTATAACAAGTTGCTCATTATAGGTAAGATAATTTAAATGGTTTGTAGAGAGGGGGGCATGAAGGAAGACTTCACACGGATTCATTTAGAGTATTTGGATTGAGTTCTTACACATTTAATTTGTGGCTACAGTAAAGATTCCTAAAGAGGAAATGTGGTTATCAGTGTAAAGATTTATTTATTTTAAAATTGTTTTCATGGAGAAAAACTGGACTGATATAGTCCTTGGTCTTCAGGTGAAATGTGGAGTTAAGCAAAGAATAAGGAAACAACCAAAGCTACACAAGGAATGATTTAGAATCCTGAAACAAAAATGGAATTGAACCAAAATGAATCCATCTAAAGAATCTTCACTGAGAATATTTTTGGTGCAGTCAAGTGTGAAGGCAGCATTCTTCACTCCTCAAATTCTAGAACTTCTTTTTAAAACAAAATTAACACAATATATTATGCATCTCTTCAACTTCTACATAATAAGAGAAAGCATGAGTCATGAATTCATCTAATAATCTCTGGATGGAAAACCATGAAAAGCCATGGGTTGGGGAATGCATTATGCTGCATCCTTCATTACCTGTGAGAAAAGACCACCCACAGAAATCACAATGTAATAAGCACTATTGAAATACCAACTCCTTTATCCACTTCTATGCATAGAAGCATCTTTTCCTATCAAAAAGCAGAGGGGAAAAAAATTTAACAACTCCATGTTAAAATAAGTGGGCCAGTTTTTTTTAAGAAAAAGAAATTATTTTTTTAAGAAATAATGTAGACTAAAATTATTGTTTCTTTAGGGTTCTGTTACCATTTATAAGCTTAAATAGAAAATATTTTTTTTCTTAAAACGCTTTTCATAATCCTTTTTAGTTATGTTTTGTCTACATTTCTTGTAGTACAGCCAGGACAATGCTCAATGTCTGCTACTTCCTATGAAGGCCAATGAAGTAAACGAGTTGCCTCATTTTTAAGTCGCATCTAGCATTTTGGACTTCACATCAACATGAATAGTCTTCCCAATATACTTCATATCATAAATGATGATCACTGGCCTCAGTTTTAAGGAAGAGAATACAGGCATTGACTTACTTTATAGAATTTCTCAAAACATTCCCTTTAAATTGTGAAATATTCATATTTCATATTCTATCCAAAATATAATCATCTAATTGTATAATTTAAGTATTTAGAGACCTGTTTTCTGGGATAACTGATTTTTTTTAAAGATTCTGTCGACTTTCAAAGATCACAAATCACAAGGAAGAATTTCTGTTTTGAATCTTAGCTTGCCAAGTAATTCTTGTATATAGGTAATATCAACTACATAATTATTTGATGAATGAATCTAATTATTTGTTTCCACAAGCTGTCATTTATACATATCAACAATGTGCATGAATAAACAAGAGCAAATGAGTGAAAAGATAAATAAATCTTTCTGAACTGAAACCCAAATAACTTAAAGGTATCACTTTAAAATCACATACTATTTCACACATTTTACTGAATTGTAGTTTTATCAGAAAAATGAAATTATCTTCACCCTTCTGACCTCCAGAGAATTCTCACTTTATATCAAAACAAACATTAAAAAATGCTAATTTTACAGTAGTGACAACATAGGAAACAAAAACAAAGTTAAAAAAAATTTTTAAGTAAGATATTAATAAAAAGTGATGCAATACAACTAATGACTTGCTAAATTTTTCTTTAAGACTACCTTCATTGGACAATTCCAGGGTAGGGAAAAGTGGTCATGAGGAAAAAGAGACTCTATCTGGATAAGGTCCAAAGCATAGAACAGAAGAGCACTAACCAGACCTCTCCTCAGATCACGTCATCTCTGGATTCCACCTCTAACAAAAAATCTAAAGTCCAGAAATAGACTGGAAAACTGAGCAAGCAACAACAAAAAAACTGATTATAGGAACAGAGATGCTAAAGACACAAATTTAGAAGATAATGATTTGACAATAAGCAAAATCTCAAAGAAAGATGCAAATTAGACACAAGTCCAAAAGGAATTCTTAGAGGAGCAAAAGTTTTATTGCTGTTGTTTTTTAAAGAGCCAAAAATTATTTTAAAAAACAAATAAACACAGATGATGAAAAGCTAGGGAAAGACAGGAGAGCAATGCAAAAAAAAATTACAAAATGAGAATTAGCATCTTGGTAAAAGAGGCACAGAAAAAAAATAATGGAGAAAGTAATTCCTTAAAAACTAAAGTTAGTCTAATGGTAAAAGAGGTACAAAAATCTCTCTGAAAAATAATTCTTTAATAATTAGAATTGGGCGAGTGGAAGCTAATAACTCTAAGGGGTATTAAAAAACAATAAACAAAGTAAAAAGAATGGAAAAATAGAACAAAATGTAAAATATCTTATTGGAAAAGCAACTGGCCTAGAATACAGATCAAGGAAAGATAATTTAAATTACTGGACTACCAAAAACAAACCAGAGTCTAGCTTTCATATTCAAGAAATTATCAAGGAAAACTCCCCTGACATCTTAAAAACAGAGGACAAAATAAAAATTTAAAGAATTTACTAATTTCTTCCTGAAAAAGATCTTAAAAACAGAGGACAAAATAAAAATTTTAAGAATTTACTAATTTCTTCCTGAAAAAGATCCGAAAGTGAAACTCCTAGGAATATAAGAAACTCTAAAACTTCCAAGGCATGGAAAAAATACTTCAAGCAGTCAGAAAAAAATAAACAAAACATTCAAATACCATTGAGTTAAATAGGATCATATAAGATTTAGAAGCTATTGTTCTAAAAGAATAGAGGGCTTATAATGATATTCCAGAAGGCAAAGAAGCTAGAATTACAAGCAAGAATAACATACTGTATTAAGGGAGGTACTGGTCAGAACTAAAACAGACTTTTAAGGAAGAAACAGTTTTAAAAAAAAGAATACAAACAAAAACAATGCAAACAAAATCAGAAGGGAGACAACAAATTGGGAAAAAATCTTTATAACAAAAAACTCTGACAGGGGTCTAATTACTCATATGTTCAAGGAGTTAAATCAATTGTATAAAAAATCAAGCCATTCCCCAATTGATAAATGGGCAAGGGACATGAATAGGCAATTTTCAGGTAAAGAAATCAAAAGTATCAATAAGCACATGAGAAAGTGTTCTAAATCTCTAATAATTAGAGAAATACAAATCAAAACAACTCTGAGGTATCACCTCACACTTAGCAGATTGGCTAAAATGATGGCAGGGGAGAGTAATGAATGTTGGAGGGGATGTGGCAAAATTGGGACATTGATGCATTGCTGGTGGAGTTGTGAATTGATCCAACCATTCTGGATGGCAATTTGGAACTATGCCCAAAGGGCTTTAAAAGAGTGCCTGCCCTTTGATCCAGCCATACAACTGCTTGGTTTATACCCCCAAAGAGATAATAAGGAAAAAGACCTGTACAAAAATATTTATAGCTGCGCTCTCTGTGGTGGCAAAAAATTGGAAAATGAGGGCCTGCCATTCAATTGGGAAATGGCTGAACAAATTGTGGTATATGCTGGTGATGGAATATTATTGTACTCAAAGGAATAATAACCTGGAGGAATTCCATGTGAACTGGAAAGACCTCCAGGAATTGATGCAGAGTGAAAGGATCAGAACCAGGAGAACATTGTACACAGAGACCAATACACTGTGGTAAAATAGAATGTAATGGACGTCTGTACTAGCAGCAATGCAATGACCCAGGACAATTCTGAGGGACTTATGGTAAAGACGCTACGCACATTCAGAGGAAGAATTACAGGAGAGGAAACACAGAGGAAAAACAACTGCTTGAACACATGGGTTGATGCGGACATGGTTGGGGATGTAGACTTGAAAGGACCACACCAATGCAACTATCAATAATATGGAAATAAGTCTTGATCAATAACACATGTTAAAACCAGTAGAAATGCGTGTCAGCTATGGGGGGGGGGAGTGTTGGGGGAATGAAAGGGAAAGTAAGAACATGAATCTTGTAACCAAGGCAAATTTTTCTAGAAAAATAAAAAATTTAAATAAAAAAATCATTATATTGTTTAAATCCAACTTTATGGGACTAGTGATTGTTTGATTCCTGAACTCAGTAATTTCCCAGGAATGCCAGAGAGGGCTGT
>NC_058134.1:26681495-26714494 GCF_016433145.1 Gracilinanus agilis
GAAGGGGAAAGTAAGAACATGAATCATGTAACCATGATAACTTTTCTAAAAAAAATTATTTAAAAAAGAGAGAAAGTGGGCAGCTAGGTAGCTCAGTGGAGTGAGAGTCAGGCCTAGAGACAGGAGGTCCTAGGTTCAAACCCGGCCTCAGCCACTTCCCAGCTGTGTGACCCTGGGCAAGTCACTTGACCCCCATTGCCCACCCTTACCACTCTTCTGCCTTGGAGCCAATACACCGAAGTACAAGGGTTAAAAAAAAAAGAGAGAGAGAGAGAAAGAACAATAGATAATAAAACTGAGGGAAATATGCAGTTAGCAATCATAACTATGAATCTGAATGGAATGAATTCGCCCATAAAATGGAAGAAAATATAATGTATTAGAAATCAGAATCCAAGAATATGTCTTTTACAAGAAACACACTTGAAACAGAAAGATACACAAATGCACAGTTAAAATAAGGACTGGGGCAGAAACTATTATGCTTCAGTGGAAGTTTAAAAAAAAAAGCATAGTGTAGAAATCATAATTTCTTACAAAGCAAAAGCAAAAACAGAACTCATTGAAAGTGGTAATATGAAATAATGCAGGTGAAGTGTTTCTTAGTCTAAGGCACTGTGTAAAGATGAGCTATTATTATTACTTCTCAAGAACAGGGAAGAACCAAAAGGTAGAAGTTACAGAAAGCAGATGGACAAAACACAAATGTTAATTAGTCTAAGTACCATGTTTATGTTATGAACAAAAGTAACTCCTCCCAATAGGAGAGTAAATTATCCCAAATGAGAAAAGGAATAGATAAAGTAGCAAGTCAAAGATGCTTCAGGAAAACAAATTAACCAAACATAAAATGAAGGGAGATAGAACGTATCTGTAGAAACAAATCTTAAGACTATTAAATCTCATTGATACATAGCTTTATAACTTCTTAACAATAGACAGTCAACACAAAATCAATTAAAATAATTAATATGAATATAATATGTAGTACAAAATCAAAAAAGGAACCTAACAACTGGATGTCTGGAATGTGAGGGCACACTAAAATAAGACTGCTTAAAAACCTGAAATGTTCCCCAGAGTATTGCATTTCATGAGATACAACTCAAATTATATGGGTTTTTTGGTTACAATTTTAAAAAATTGCATCATGATTATTTTCTAACTAAAAAATGGAACTGGGAGAGCTGGGTTCTAGAATCCCCGCTTTGCCAGGAAGTCTTTTATACATTAGGCAAGTCAGCTAACCTCTGTGGGTCTCGTTTTCATCACCTTGTGATTGCATTAGATAATCTCTAAGTTTCTTCCACACTAAAATTCTAAGATTCTATGAAATAAATAGCTACTCAGAAAAGCAAGCAATTAATTAAATGATTCTCTTCAACACCTATTAAAAATATTTCACATATAATATTACAGTTCCAGTGCTAAAAGAGGCAGAAATGGAATTAATTCTACCAGAGCTACTGCCTCTCACTGCCTGACTCGACATTAACAATTTACAAAGCATTTCAGTTATGCAGCCTTAACTGGTCCCCCCCTTCCCCATTCACTTTGGTTGGGCTTATTAAGAGGAATAAAAATAATAAAGAATACTACAACCTATTAATTTGAATCAGATCTGAAATTGTTTTCCATCAACATTTAAAAACTTATCACCTAAAACATAAAGTGATCAGGTTGGCCCAAAAGGAAGAGGACAAACCTACGATGATAATTTAAAGAAATAAACATTCCACTTTGTTTCTACCACAAGATGGAGATAAAGGAGATAAATTCCTGTTCTTTAAAAAAAAAAAAAAAGTCACTTTGCAATCAAAGATGCAAAACCACTGACAGTCTGTGTATCTAAGGAGATTGTATAAAGTAGGTACTTGAAAATAAGTTTTAGAGAAAAGCAAATCACATGCAATTACCTGAAATTACTGTGATTTGCAAAATGTTCTTTTAAAATAAAAGTAATGGCTAGGTGAGAGAGACACTCACTTTCAAGTTCCTATCACATAAAGAAATAGAACAAGGAATTCTAGTGTTATGTTACAGAATCGTGAGAAGGTTGACTGATCATTTAGGTGTTACACTTTAAAAAGTAGCCATCGCTGCAATTTTGTCAATTTATTATTTATAACAAAAATAAAATTTAATTTAATTTTTCCCATATGAAGAAACTGAGTCACTGTGAATAGTGACAAACAAAATAATTGATAACTAAGTTTATGTTTTAAAAAAGGGAATTCTAAATAATAGAGGAGACTAATGATACTGGTATTGTCCCTACCTATAACATAAAATAAAAATATTATTTCTAAATAAAGTAACAAACATTTGCCCATTAAAATTACTAATATAAAATTTTCAGAGGAAAAAAGTATAGATCTATGAACCAAAATCCTCCTTGCAGAAACATTTAAATAAACATTTGAATGTTCTTTAGCTAATATGTAAATATATTCAAGTATTCAAACCATCATCTATACATGAGTCACAAAATAACAGCGAACTCTTCCCATTAATTATGTACAAAAGTCAGGATTTAAAATACTTTTCTCAGAAATAAAACAAGAATTGCTTTCTCACCAAAACAGAAATGTCCTAATTCTGCAATAATGTCAGGGTTGAAATTGTATAACAGAAACAAATTTCACTGGCCAACAAATAGAACTCAGAAAATGAAAAGCTACACATTGTGGCAGAGAAATAACAGCAAAAATGTATTTCATAGTAGACTAAAATTTTCTTCAAATAAGGTTGCCAGCAACAGGTGACAAAACCAGAAATGAAGATCTCTTTCATAACAATTGTTTGCATTTGGCCCTCTGCTTAAAACACAATGAGGTCACCTGAGGCTGTCACTTAGTTTTTCTGAGGAAGAGAGTATAAGAATAACCACCAGTGAAACTGACAAGACTAAAGATGGATGGAAACGACAGATTTGTACAGAACAATTCTTGAAAATGTGATGACTGGGTTTAGAGGAAGGGTACCCATTAAGATGATAAATAGATATAGATATATTATTAACCTGGGAATTAGCTATGGCTTGCTACAGAGAGAGAGAGAGAGAGACAGAGAGAGAGAGAGACAGAGAGAGAGAGACAGAGACAGAGACAGAGACAGAGACAGAGAGACTGACAGACAGACAGAGAGAAAATATGTGTGTGTGTGTGTGTGTGTGTGTGTGTGTGTGTGTGTGTCCAGCTTGTTCAATAAATAGATGTTCCCAATGATCATAGAATTAACTGGAAAAAAAATAATACTCATCTGCAAAATTCTCCCTTGCCCATCTTTCAACTACCAGCACATTGTTTCTTTATGTGCTGTGCTAAAACAGAACCCCTAGAGGGCAACTAAGTCTCAAGTCTACTTCAATAAATATGCTGCTGCTTATCTTGGTTAGAGATTACATGGGATATTTTCTTGGGACTTGAAACATTTTCTTTAAAACAAGCACTAGAGGAAGAGCCCATTTTTTTCTTTCTTGATTTACTCATCACAGTTGTGTAAACTATCAATTCTTTAAAAATGTAAATCCTAAAAAGTAAGGAATATTAGAGAAATAGGTATGTCCCGTGCTTACTCAAGTGTACCTTCTCTGTCTCTGTCTTTCTCCCTCTCTCTCTACTCTGTAGGAATCTGTTGTCCATAGAAAAGACATATGTAATAATTTATTAAACATTTTCTCTAATTTTACACACATCTGACATTTAAATTTATAGAAAACAAGAGTTATTTTATTTGTAGCAATTAGCTGACACTTAAAAAAAAATAACCCCTTCAATTCCCATAAGTCACAGTTTAACTATCCTGTATCTACTCAGTTTCTTTAGTCAGAATTTCTGATAAGCAGATGGGCCATCAAAATATTAGAATAAGCAGAAAAGCAGCTCATGTCTATATGAATATGTATGTGTGTGAATGTAGAGTGAGAGAAAAAGAGATAGGCAAATGGTTGATCATTTTGTTTCTGTTACAAATGAAATTCTCTGGAGACTGTATTTTTAGTTTCAAAATATTATTTTATTAAGTCACCTACTCAAAATTTCTAACTAGCCAGTAGCCTCCCTCCACAGTGAACAGAGGCCTAAAACTCAAGCAAGGCCAAAGAGGTGAGATATGAGCACAAATGGCCAGGTTAGACCAGAGAGCAGAGACTTAAGAGTGAGCAACTAGACAGCTAGGCTGGGCAAGCCAAAAATAAAAGGTCCATCTCCTGTCATGCGAGGCACTATATATGCCTTCTGACACCATCACTCAGTTCCACCCCAGGGCGCCATCAGAATTAGCGATGTTCTGCTCCTTACAGGTAGGGGTGTGTGGGTGACTGAGGGAAGAGGGAGGGCACACAGGAAGCCGAATCAGAGACCAGACAGACCTCTTTCATCACAGGAAGGAGAGGGTCCCAAGGATGCTGAGAGACAGCTTGGCACAGCCCTACAATTCAACCAGTCATTTAGCTGAAACTCAGGAGTTGCTGCTATGCATGAACATGTCTAAAATGAGTATATCATTTCATAATGGAATAGATTGTGTATGAAACTGTAGTCAGACAACACAAAATTTGACATTACTTTATTCTGAAGTCACCTTTTTCTTCTCCTAAAAACAAAGAGTAGCAACAGGTTATGTCTGATATATGAAGGTCAGCTTAGCTTATCATGTATGGAAAGTTCATTACACGGGAAGGAAACTTCTGTCCATGGCATTTCTGGAAGATCCCATTTACTTATCTATGCACATGTTAGATGCTCACAGTAAAATGCAATAATTTGCAAAGGGCTTTTACATGTTATTTCATTTGATGTAAGCTCGAGTTCAGAAATGTTTTTGTCTTTGTGTCCTCAGAGCTTTGCACACAGTAGGTACTTAATAAATCTCTGATCAACTAAATTGAATCAGTTTTCTAGCAGGTCACAGAAGGATTGTGATATGGGTGAGCAAGGGAAATACCCATGACAAAGAAATTACATATGCTCATGAACTGTTAAAGAAGAATAAATAATTATCGAATATCAATAAATTTATTTTGTGGGCTATTAGAACAAACTTTTAAGAACTAAAATATTTAATGAGCATGCCCTAGAAACCACACTCTAGCAAATACAAGTCCCTTACCTCAGAAACTTAGAATTCAATTTGTTAGACAAGACCTCCATAGGAAAACAACCATACCAATGAGAAGACTAATGGTACGAAAAGTTCAGATGATCCCCTGCAATTCTCAGCTCCCCTCTGACTCAGTCATTCAATCCTAGGAAGCTGCCTGTGGCCCACCGAAGTGGAGGGGCTTGTACACCATCATCCTGCTGCTAAAGGGAAAGAGACTGACTTTTAACCTGACCCTCCTAACCTAAGGTCATCCCTCTTTGTATCTAAACAGATTTATAAGTTCTAATAGATCTATTTTAAATCAGTCTCAGTGCTTTCTAATCACCCCTTATTGTCAATCTTGAAAATTTCTTCAATGAATAATAAAAAGAAACAGCAGTGCTCCTCTGGTAGGGCAATTAACTCTTATAAGGAAATACCCATAACTTGAAGACTGACTTAGTGGAATCACAACCAATTTCAAAACAATATCCTTTATAATATAATCAAATCTCTGAAGTATTTAGACATCAGAAGCAACAGGGTCAAACCCATACAATGTCTTCCACATTATACGTACTGTGGAAGGGGACAAGTTAGGCCCGGCGGTGCCCCTCCCCAGACTGAGAAGGGACCCCACCCCCGCTGGAGTTGTCACATGAGGCGTACTGGAAGACCCATCTTCCACGTGGGGGTGCCAGGACGGCTCTGAGGTGCTGCCTGACACCTGCTTGCCTCTGTTTAGGAGGTGCAGCAGGCCGCCAGGTGTCCCTCCCTTCTGTTCCTCATTGCAGAGGCTTCCTTTCACCAGGACAGGCTGAGGGGAAGAAGGGAGGGCCAGAGATGACCCCTGGGAAGCCCCTCCTTAGGCCCTGAGGCACAGGCGGCTTCCTTACCCAGAGCGCCCTCCGGAGCTGGGGCACACAAGAGATGGCCCCCGGGGCCTTCCTGTAAGGATGCAGCTCCAGAAGAAGGCTATGATGCATAAACGGGATTTAATTATGGCCCTGCATGTTATGAGAAAGGGAGACTCACTAACTCAGTCATTAGATTCATCCCTGGAGTCCTGGCAAGTGTTCCCAGTGGGCTCAGCTGCATGCCTGTGAGAGCCTTGAAGGACGGAACAGAAAAAAATGGTACCAATTCTTGATGAAGGCTGCGGGGCCTGGAAAGGGCAGAACTGGACAAGGCTTTCCCTTTGGGTTCTAGAGGGCTGGAAGCACCGAGCTTGTGCTTCCTGCAGGATTGGGCTGCTTGTGAGGCGTGCCAGAGCCATCAGAAACATTATCTGCCCTCTACTGAGCTGAATAAGCAGATGGACAGCCTTCAAGGAGAGTGGAGAAGGGGCCAGCCTCATCCCCGATCTGGCTGTGGGGCCATCACACTGCTGTGGGGGGCTCAGGGTCCCCCCACTCTCTTGCCAAGGATGAGGCTGCAGCCTCTGTCCAGTGGAGCTTTTCAGGGCACTCAGGGATCAGGAGGGATGATCCTACACAGAGCTTGACCATACCTCACTGGCAAAGTGATTGTCTCCGTCCTCCCCCGCCCAGGGAAGAGGCTGATACCCTCAGCAGCTGGCCCTATTCCGGTTACGGGGTCGGAGTGACCCTTTGCTAGTCACCCCCTCAGCCCTTACAGAACAGAGCCAGGGCCCTTGTAAGGCGACAGCCTCTGAGTGGAGCGCCCAGGGTACGTTGGAGGACGTTATGGCCTGGGCCTGTTTTCCTCACATTGGCTGGATTACAGAACAGAGAAATGTAACTTCATCCTTCGCAGGGAAGTCCATGCAGCGGTGGACAGAGGTGGACAGAGCTGTGTGTCTGGAGTCAGAAATATCGGAGTTCAAACTCTCTATGACTCAGTTAAGTCATTTAACCTTTGTTTGCACTGGTTCCCTCAACTATAAAATGGGTTCACAATAGTACTAATTCCCAAAACTGTTGTGAGGATCAAATGAGATTATAATTGGAGGTGGCCTGGTGGCTGAGTGGATTGAGAGCCAGGCCCAGGGCTGGGAGGTCCTGGATTCCAATCTGACCTCACACACTTCCAAGCTGTGGAATGAACAAGTCACTTAACTCCCATTGCGCAGCCCTTACGGTTCTCCTGCCTGGGAATCAATGCATAGTATTGATTCTAAGATGGAAGATGAGGGTTTAAAAAATGAGATCCTAATTAAAACGCACTTGGCACAGTGCCTGGCACACAGTGCATACTATATAAACATGGGCTCTCATCACTATTGTCCTCTTCCTCATTCCACCCTGACCATCAGGGCTGGCAATCCTAAGGCTATTTCTTTGCTAAATCAGTTCTACCCCAAGAAAGGGGAGTGTTCTCTACTCCATCCAATTCCAGGATCTCCCCTTCAGAAGGACTCCCCTGACCGGACAGGATGACTTTTAAATATAATCCTAGGCGAGTGTCTCTAAGCCTCCCTTAGCTCATCTTCCAGGTGGAGTCAACCAGGCTTCAAAGTTTTTCCCTGTCAGAAAGATCTGAGAACAACCAGAAAATGACAAAAGTTCCCTTTGACTGACATGCCTTTCCCCTGGGAAAGTCTGGACAGCCCCCTCCCAGAAAGTTTCACGGAACGAGAGGTAGAATTATTGGGAGGACTTTACTTTTTAATAATAATAAGAGAAATGTAAAATTATCTTCTTATGCTCTTGATGACCATGAGCTTATTTTGAAAAGGAGATCCTTCGGCTAATTTGGTAGTGTTGTTTTTTTTTTTTTTTAATTCCTAGAAAAAGTAAAGGGAAATCTTCACTCAGTCCTCCATGGAAGAAGATAGTAGGCTTCAGTGGAGACTTCTAAAGAGACCAAAAATGGGTATTAACCCCCAGATGGGCCTCCCAGTATTTGTCCTTGGAAGTTTCTTTTCTAACTCCAATTTTTACGTTACTCCTAGACTCTAAGCTCCATTAGAGCAGCACTGTCTTCCTCATCTAGGTCTGGAAATATTAAATGGGTAGCAATATGGGATGAATCACCATATCAATTTAATTAGTTTCAGCTGTCTGACGAGGACTAGCAATAACATTGGACATATCATACATTTTATGGACCTGATATTCTTGACTTTTATGAACTGCCCTTGACAATTTTCCCACTGTTTTAAAATGATTACTTATATTGTTTTATGTTTATATTTGTTTTCTGTTATTTTTTAATTGGTGAAAGGTTGTCTAGAAAATCATTGAGACTTTGTCAGCAAGGGGTAGGATAGAGAGAGCTTCAGTTGGCTCCTAGGGCTATTAAAGTTGTTGTGGCCACATCCAATCCTTAATACTGCCTAGTACTTCGCAGGCCTCATGGTTTAAAATATAAACGGATGAACCTAAGAACAAGAAGACAATCAGAAATGTTTCTGGAAGTCAGACTATCCACAGCTACTTCTCTGAGTTTTAAATCCTTTTTAATTTTTGTATCACATGTTTTAAACCTCAAATATGGAAGGCATTTTATTGTATTTTTGTAGTCAATGAGTGCTTAGTGAATCTTACACAAGAAAATGAAATCTCAAACCTACTAAGGTTTGGCCTAATATACCTAAGCTAATATAGGTAAGATATAGACAACAAAAAACCTCTGAGCAAATGAGTTTGGGCAAATCATTTACTCTTTCCAGGCCTCAGTATGTTCATCTGTAAAAATCAGGAACTGGATTAGATGATCTCTAAAGATCCCTTCTAGTGAAAGATCCTCTAATTCTATGAATCCAGGCGCTCTAACTCCTGGATCCTCTTTCCTTTTTTTCCTTCCTTTTTTTTTTAATCTTTACCTTCCATCTTAGAATCAATATTGTGTAGTGGTTCCAAGGCCAAGAGGCCTTAGGGTAAGGGCTAGGCAATAGGGGTTGTGACTTGCTCAAGATAGCATAGTTAGGAAGTATCTGAGTTCAGATTAGAGCCCAGGACCTCCAACCTCTACCCCTGGCTCTGAATCCACTGGCTGTCCCCAAACAATGCTTTTTCACCTTTAAAGCAAGGTTTTAAGGAAAGTTGGAAAGTGCATTCATTCAGGCAATGCATACATATTAAGAACTGGGCAGAGTGCTAGTGAGGATACCTAGATGAGGAAGACAGTCCTGCTCTAATGGAGCGTAGAGTCTACGAGTGCTATAAAAAATGGAGTAAGAAAGAAACTTCCAAGGATGAAGTACAAGCATCCTGAGCACCCTAAAGCAAATTTCTGTTTTGCTTTTGTTTTTTTTCCATTATAGTGACTTTTATTATAAAATCTTCCATTTGATAGCTATAGATAATAAGATCACATAATAAACAAAACCTAATATCATATGCAATAAAATACCATTACAATAATTTGTGTAACAGCAGAGTAAAATATGGATTCACTTGTGTGCCTTCAACTGAAGCCAAAGAAATACTTCTTTAATGTCCTCAAAAGCAATAAGTGGCAATGAAAAGCCTCAATACAGAAAGCAAAAGCACAAGCAGGAGCAAACCAACACCCACCTCCCCACCAGTATGCTAACTCTCCAGGTGGAACAGGGCCTTTGATATAAACACTAAATCAAAGGGAAATGTAGGTAGTGATCATGGTACTACCATGCCTTGTGTTGAACAAACCTGTTATGGGAAAATGTGAATCAATAGTGATAAACCTAGAAGAAATTCACTATTTTCAAAGAAATTTGTCCTTGCATCCCTTAAAAGAGTAAGATTCACTAGGGGCAGTTAAATATTAATTGATTTATATGAAATATTTTTTGAAATACTACTGCATTCATAAAGTAAAGCAATCTCACCTCGAACTACCAAGCAATTGCCTTGAATGGCTCTGGGTAATGATTTAATTTTAGAGCTGGAAAAGCCCTCAGCAGTCATCCTTGATATCTGAGTTCATATCAGAACAAGAATTCTTTCTACCAGATCCCAACAAGTGGTCACTGTGCATTTGTAGTGAGAAGGATTGAGAAATCAAAAGAGAAACCATAATAAGTAGTATATAACCCAGGACTGCAGGAAAAAAAAGAGTCAAAAGCCTACACATATTAACGATGAGATCCCAGACAGTCAGTGCCCAGCAGACTACTAATGTGGACCGAGGATGTTCCATAGATTCCTGCAGCCTGGCAAAAAGACTAAAGTATTCCTGTGATGAAACATTAAGACACATGGACACCTGTGGAGTCCTGCTGTAGAAGAATTGGCAAGACCAGGGGCAGGAGATGACTGAGAGTGATAACTGAGACACAGAGGAAGGTCCAAAAGAGACAAAGGGGCTCCTATGAGCAAAGACACACCAAGGAAAGTGGAAGCCAGTATCAAGAGCCTAGATCAGTGATTCCCAAAGTGGACACTACCACCCCCTGGTGGATGCTGCAGCGATCTAAGGGCGTGGTGATGGCCACAGGTACATTTATCTTTCCTAGAAATTGCTATTAAAATTTAAAAAAAAATTAATTTCCAGGGGGCTAAGTAATATTTTTTTCTGGAAAGGGGGAAGTAGGCCAAAAAAGTTTGGGAACCACTGGCCTAGATAATAGACATCAGAATCAATTGAGCCCTGACAACCCAGTCAAAAGTGTAAGAGGATCAAACTTGAATAAAACAATTGGGAACTAAGGCCAAAAATATAAATAAACAAAAAAGACTGATGATTTTTTAAAAATGGAAGTATAAATAATAGCTCTCTTATTAAGAAATCAAAATATATATAACACTACAGGAAGATATAAACCTGTAAAAAGACTTCCTGAAAATTAGAGTGGACAAAACAGAACTCAGTGGCTCCAGGAAACAAGGAATATTAAAATAAAATCCATAGACTGAAAAAAATAGAAGAAAATGTAACAATCTGGAATAGAATTCAAAGAGAAATAATTTAAGATTCATCAGACTCCCTGAAAATCCTGACCAAAACATATCCTAGACACCATATTTCAAGAAATCATTAGTGTCTAGAACTATAAGAACCAGAAAGCAAATGAAGAGTCACCTCCTCAAAGGAAAAGCAGCAGGAATATCACAGTTAAAATTCAGAGTTTCTGGGTCAAAGGAAAGGAAAAATACAGAAAACAGAACAAAAGAATTCAAGTATCAAGGAACCACAAAGACTGTACGAGATTGGCAGATTCTAATAGAAAAGGCAAAAGATAAAGGCGTCCAAACAAGGATAATATGCCCTTCCAAGATGAGTAATCCCGAAAGGAAAAAGAAATATACCTTTAATGGAATAAAGGACTTTTAAGTATTCATGTTAAAAAGACTAGAGCTGACATGTATACACAGAAGTCAAAAGAAATCTAGGAATTTGAGCAATTGAAAGGGGCCTATGATGACTAAATGCTTATATTCCAACAGGGGAAGGAGAAACCATTTTATTTTTAAAGGTAACAGAATTAAATGATATAAACAAAGAGCAGGGGGAGAATTTTGTTCTTTTTTAATAGGAAAGAAAAGGAAAGGAGAAAAAAGGTACTAGGAAAGAAAGGAGAAAAAGGAAATATAACATCTCTGATAAAGTTATCATAAATTATTCTGAACAATTACATGTTAATAAAATTACTAACAGATGAAATGTATAACAATTTTGAAAAAGACAAAACTCTCAGATTAGCAGAACAAAAAATTAGAAATGTAAATAATCCAATCTCAGAAAAAGAAAATAAACAAATTATAAATGAACTCCAAAAGGGAAATAAAATCAGAACCAGATGCATTTACTAGTGAATTCTATAAAACATTCAAAAAATAAACTCCAATATGATATAAGCCATTTTCAAAAACAGAAAAAGAAGGGTATACTATTGAATTCCCCATGTGATACAAATATCTTGATACATCAGCAATGAAAGACAAAGCAGAGAACAAAAAACTATAGGACAATGTCCTTAATAAAGTAATTTTAAAAAATTAAATTGTGAACAAAGGTTTGTAGGAATCTTTAAAGGATTATGTACTTTGACCAGTAAGGATTTATATTAGGATTATAGGATTAGCTCAATAGAAGAAAAATTACAAATATAACAAACTATAAAAGTAATAACAACAATGAACATCATGCTTTATCAACAGAAGTGAAAGCTTTTTTAACCTATGTAAAAAACACATAGAAATAATATGATAAATGGAATATCTAAAACCAAGAACCAGTATTATATGTGATGAAGAAATATATTAAAGGCCTTTCTTCACAAGATCACAAAAAGCAAGGGTATCTATTATCATCGCCAATATTTAGCAGTGTTAGAAATACAAACTATATCAATGAGGCAAGAGACTGAAGGTAAAAGCATAGAGAAAAAAGAGATAAATCTTTTCTCAGATGGTATAATTTTACAGAGAATACAAAAAATTCAATGAAGAATTCATTGAGGGGCAGTTAGAGGGCTCAGTGGATAGGGAGCCTAGTGCAGAGATGGGAAGTCTTGGGTTCTAATATTACCTCAGACATTTCCATGCGACCCTGGGCAAGTCTCTTAACCCCAATTGCATAGCTCTTACTACTCTTCTGAATTAGAACTGTGGCAAAAATTTATTAGCAGAGATGTCAAAAAGTAAAACAAAGTCTCCAACCTAAAAAGAAATAGATTTATTGAGAGGGGGCCAGTCTCACAATAAAACTGGACTCTGGTCAAAACCAAAGACCTCGAGCCTTAGCAGATGGCCTCTTTTACATCCAGAAAGTTCAGATTAAAGACAGAAGACACAGTTAAAATTAAAATAGAATGAACATAAATCTTCCATGTGGGCAGGTCTTAATTAATTATGGCCTCGGCCATAAAGGGACGGATCTGATTTTTGCTGACAATTCTTATCCCTGTCCGGAGTCCGTCTCTCCTGTCCTCTGACCTAAGCCACTGCTAGTAGATGGGCACCCCATACTCCCGACCGCCTGCCTTACAGCGGGAGGAGGGGAGGTCTCAAAGTGCCTGTCAGCAACATTTAATACCACCCTGAGCTATGGTTTTCTTCGCTAATACTTATAATTCATAAAGTTATGTTATTTGACTATTAACTCAAAACTAACAATTGTATTATAAAAATAATCATTAAAGCTAATAATCATGAAGGGGGTGGGGGGCTTCACATTCATAGAACCGATAATTAGTACAGATTCTAACACAGAAGGTAAGAGGTTTGGTTTTTTTTTTTTTTTAAGAATTCATTGAAACAGTAATTTCAGCAAAGTAGTATAATAGAAAATAAATCCACACAGATTATCAAATCCAGTAGGAAGAGACAAAAAGAAAAGTTTTGTTCAAAATAACTCCAAGGACACAACCTACCATGAGACACGCAATAAAGATCTAATTCAACTATAAATTACTTTCTTATGTTCAGTTGTGTCTGAGACTTCAAGACCCTGTTTGAGGTTTTCTTGGCAAAGATACTGGAATGATGTGCCACTTCCTTCTCCAGTTCATTTAAAGATGAGGAACTTGGGCAAATTGGATTAAGTGACTTGCCCAGGGTGACACAGCTGTTAAGCGTGTGAGGCTGGATTTGAACTCTGGAAGATGAGTCTTGCAGACTCTACACTCAGGGTTCTCTCACTGCACCACCCAGCCCCCCCAAAACACCCCTACAGAAATACAGAGCTAAAACATATCAAGGGCTCATGGTTGGGCCACGTCAACATAATAAAAATGGCATTTCTACCTATATTAATTTACTTATTCAGTGCTCTACGAAACTACTGGTAAAAGGAATCATGATTGATGCAAACACAAAGTAAGGCACGGAGCGGTCTATGGCGCACCCTTTAGAGCAGCAACGGAGCACTGATGTGATTGTTTCTAGCCCAGGGGTCGGCAACCTTTTTGGCTGTGAGAGCCATAAATGCCACATTTTTTAAAATGGAATTGCGTGAGAGCCGTCCAGTGCTCACAGTGCCGCTCCTGTAACAGCGCCTGAAAAAAATGGACTTTATGGCTCCTGCAGAAAGAGCTATCTCTGGCCCTCGAAAGAGCCAGACATTGCAGAGCCCTGGGCTAGAGCAAGCAGTGAATGGCGCCTTGTGCAGGAAGGCTTTCCTGACCTCCTGAACCTTCACATGTTGCCTTCTTTCTACTCCTGAATCTTTTATGTACCATTTACTTACATTTTCTCTTCCTCATTGGTGTGTAAGCTCCTGGAGCAACTAGCACAGGGCCTAATACATACTTAGAGATTGATAAATGCTTGTTGATTGAATAACTTATTGAACAAAAGATCTGGAGACAGCAGACCTGGGTTCATATCCAGTCTCTGACATTTATAACTTTGGATCCTTGGATAAATCACTTAACATCTCTGGGCCTCAGCTTCCTCATCTGTAAAATAAGAGGAATTAACTAAATGATCTCTAAAGACCTTTTTAGAACCATACCTTTCCAGTTCTATAACTATGTTCTTATGACCTTTTTTTCCACTTTTCATTCATTTTTCTAACTTCAAATGATTTTGATCTTTGAGTTAACAAATTACTAGTTTGTCTGTACAGAGAGCTAATTGAAGGCCTCGCATATCTGTAATAAATTAACTTATATCTATTAAAGTACATTTTTGTATATAGGTAATTGAGTACTCACCTTACTCTTTAAAAGCATAATATATGGTCACAAATTTTCTGCATGGTCTACAAATATTTTCTCTTTCTTATTCCTTATATATGACCCACATTTTCAACATTTTACACCAATCTTTCCACTGAGGTGAATGAATATTAAAATATATATGCTGATTTAATTTAGAGGATCTTATTCAGTTCTTTACAACAGGACTGGGCAAAAACTGTAATTATTTCATGTTAATCTTCTTAAATACTCATTGTAGGCAAAGCAATATGAAATGACCAAAATGTTATTTTATTGTTTTTATACATAACACACAACTAACTCCACCAAATCTCTTATTTACTTTTCCAGAAAGAATTTATAAGGCATCCTTCTCTTTAGCTATAACTTCCTTTTGTCTTCTGATTTCAATTTTACCAAGTAGGCTAAGATTTGATAGAATGAAATCACTCCAGTGTTAAAGCTATTCATTGTTCACTGGGCAAAAATGTCCTATTTGGAATACCAATAATAAAGATAACGTTAATAAACTATCTAAAAATTGTGATTCTCAATGTACTATACTTCCTTTTATGTGTGTGTGTGTGTGTGTGTGTGTGTGTGTGTGTGTGTGCCACCATCACTGCATAAACAGAAAAGGCCACAGAGGACTAAGAGCCATTTTGTATTTGTCTCTGTTTCATGACTTGCCATGGCCAAAAAAGATTCCTCACCAAGTGGCCATCTTATTGGTGATAAGCCTCTCCACATTTGGATAGGATGGTACTTGGAAAAGAGTTATGATCCACTGAAGTTCACTGGATCTTTTCCAACATGGTATTATTTGCAAATGACGGCACTGTTTCGATATACACTTCTAAAAACCAGAGTCACTTCTACACCACAAGGAAGCATCAGAGGTAGACTTTGTAGAAGAATTTTTTTTAAAAAGTCTATGATAGCAAGGCCAAATTTCTAATGCACTTTCTATGGTTTTTAACGTTTTACCCTTTCAAACAGTTTCTTCAAATACAACATTTTATTTAAAAAAAATGTTTAAAGTAGGCTGAAGGTGAACTCAAGGTTAAATGCCTAGTAAATAGGACCGGGATTCTTGATGAAGTCCCTAACTTGGTGCTTGGCCTTCTTGGTCAGGCTAATAATAATGAGTTCACTAATGAAACCAGAATTAAGTATCTAAAAGAAAGCAGAAAGAATATATTGTTAACTTTCTCTAAACAGAAAACATTTTTGATCATTGCCCAAAATAGTTCATTTCCTACTGATATTTCAACATACTGTTTTCAAAATATCAAAAGACCAAAATTATTTGTCACCAGTTTTTTTCTCTCCAAGGTATTAAGATGGCAAAAGTTCCTTTCTTTCATGTTAATGTAAAACACTTTTAGGCCAAGCAAACCTTTCAAGGATGTTTATTGTACAAAACTGAAAAGTAGTTCCAACAGTGATTTTAGCCATACACTTAAAAAATGACTAAAGTAATGCTTCATGCAAAGGGTCAAATGTATAGGTGCTTACCTATTGATGAAGACAAACTTTATTAAAATAAGATAAATGATCTGTACAATTCAAACCAAATCTGTCGCCACCTATGGGTATTAAAAATCAATAGGGTATAGATAATTAAAATATGATAGAAGACAGTAAAAAAATTACAACGAAAATTAGTGCTAGCAGGACGATGGCAACCTGGCTGAAATTGATATTCATTAGGGTACTCTTCACATGAATAGAGAGCATTTGGACTCTGTGGTCTTTATCACAGTCCCAGCTGGTAATGGTTGAAGGTTAATGCCTTACCCCATTCTGTTCAATTTTCTATCCTAATTAGCCCTCCAAATCTATAGCTGTGAGCACCAAGTGTCTGTGCTCAAAAGAAACTAATTAATGCTAGCAAATTAGATCAAGTCCAAAGATCCAACAGCCAAACTCTTAGTTAAATGCTCCTTGTTAATAGGAAGTGTAGCTGTCAATAACTGCTGTTGCTGACTATAATGAGGCGTCTTTCTTTCATTGAAAGTGATTTCATTTCTCTTTGTCCTGTAAAAGCTGTTCCATTCCCTTCAAAAACCAAAGTTGCAGTAGTAAAGCTCATGGTCTGACCCAGTTCTTGTGATCAGCTGGGCTGAAATGATATGAAAAATCAACCAGGAAAGATTTCTCTGTAAATCATATCTTAGGTATGAGGTAGGCAGTCAGATACTTATTAAAATTCCTGTCTTTATCAAAAAATAATACAATTAGCAAAGCAGGTCTCATAACTATTTAATGGAATAAGAGCTACAGACATAAGAAAAAAAATAACAATAAAAAAAATCTTAATTCTAGATCATATCTTTCTGCACAGTTTTAGTCATGGTCAGGGAAGCTAATTCTTAACCCACAAGTTGGAAAAAAAGTTAAGCATTCTTAATAACACACAGGACCAAATCACCCAATCTTAGGCATGGTGCATGGCCTGGAAAATCAGTGATCTACTATTGACAAAAAATATTAAAGCATAAAGCTCAGTTTAAACATCTCCAATTAAGACAGCAAATGTACACAAATGGAACTCAAATGCACCCAGGCTTTAAAGTATTGCCTAGTCATCAAAAGTCAATAAATATACTATGAAAGTATCATCAGGATGTTTTGCCATTGTACATCATTTTAGTTTGAGTATAACAATGGAGGTTAAATATTTTTCTTTCTTCTTTATCCTTATTCAGCTACAGTTTTATAGCTGAACTAAAGGTCAAATGCAATATAAAATTTTATTCCTTTTTTAATCAGAAAAAAAACCCTTAAATTGCCACCTTCCTGTGGAAAGCATCAACAATTATAAAAATCACAAACAAAACATATAATCACAACAAAAACAAAACAAAGAGTTGACTTTAAAGCTAATTCTGCTTTCTCTTTTGGGAGCAGCGCATGATACTTTTCTAAAGTTCATGTGACTATAATGTCTATCATCCACTACTCAAGGGAGCCCTTTTGCCAACATTCTGTAAATTTAGAGCCTACATTTCCCGGATGCATTCAATTGAGCCATCGGAGTGAGGCAGCTCGACAAGCTGCGCCCATCACTTTCAGAGGATCCGTTTTCACCTTTGGCCCAGCTCACCTGAGAGCTCCTCGGGAGCTTCCCACGAGAAGCAGGTGGAGGATAACCTCCGGAGGCTGGCAGCGGCACCTGTCACTGCCAGCTGGGCTCTCGCAGGCTGGTGCGCAGGGGCCGAGGGGTTAATCTTTCCCAACACCTGGAGGGTGTTTGCTGCCACTAAGAGAGCTCGGCCATCTCTGCTACTGGGAGAAAGAGTCCCCCCAAAGCACAGACATCGGCCTGATTGACTCACCATTTCCCCCTTCTTCTTCACCCTTTTCCCCATGAGAGCAGGTCCTAAGATTAAGCCACTTAATTTGCTCTAAAGGACTGTGGCTTTGAACCGTCCACACGCATTGAAACAGCCGCCCAAGGCCAGGCTCTCCCTTGCAGCCGGCTCTGTCCACACAAAGGTCACTGGGGGGAACAGGAAAGCTCCCGTGACAGGGCCTTGGGGCGCCGCACACGTTCCTGAAACACTGGCTGACACAGGCCAGGCCTGCCCCAGAGAAGCCCATCATCTTCACTAACTATCACAAGGGCCGCAGGAGGGGGGAGCAAAGAGTTTGTCAGAAATACTCCAATAATTCCTTTTTTTAGATAAGTCTACCCAGGGGTATGTTGTAGCAGCAAAGGGCTGTTCTAACTGCCCAACGTTTGATGGCTGAGAACCAGAAAGGGCTTTGGGGGTTTTATTTTTCACTCAGGTGCAGAGTTCACATTCTCCGCTGAAATGCTATTTTGTCTCAGGAAAGTCTGTCCAGAAGACGACTAAACCAGTGCCCTGTTCTTGTCATCCTCCCCTGGGCAAAGAGACTAAAGCCCGGGTGAGAGCATGTGGCCTCCCTCTGCAGGCACCGGCAGCCCAAACAGAGCATCTTCGAAGCCCCCCACCTTCCCGTCTCCTGTCTCTCCCTCTTCTACACCGGCGTGGCAGTTCCTGGAACAGGACCCTCCCTCTCCCACTTCCACGCCTCTTCCGTGGCTCTCCTCAGCCGGGATTTCTCTCCCTTCTATCGTCGCTGGGCTCCTTCCAGTCTCAGCTGAAGTTGGGATCGTGGCTGTCCCGTGTCGGGAGCTCCAGGATCTCCAGCGCTGCCTCCTTAGGGTCACTCACCTCTGGGCTCAGGCCAGGATCTTAAGGGAGTAACTGCAGCCTTCACTGGCTCGCCAGAGGGGTGGGACACCTAGGCACACGGGGTGGCCGGAGCAGCCCGGCTGGACACAGAGGATTTGAAAGGACATCCAGGAACGCTTGGAGGTCAACATCCAGCGCCTGCCTAAGGAGAGCCATGTTAGAGGCCAAGGCCCCTCCCTGGAACCCAGGGCCAGGAAAGCAGGGGAGGGGGGAGGAGGCCTACTGCCACCTCTCCCAGCCTCCCTGCCTGAACGGCCCCTACACTCTCCTACTGATTTGCCCTGCTGGAGGTTTGTTTTTGTTTTTGTTTTAAACCTTTATCTTCTGTCTTAAAATCAATGCTGGGATTGGTTCTAAGGCAGAAGAGTGGTCTAGGCTAGGCAATGGGGGCTAAATGACTTGCCCAGGGTCACCCAGCTAGGAAGGGTCTAAGGTCGAATTTGAACCCAGGACCTCCTGTGTCTGGGCCTGGCTCTCAGTCCACTGAACCAACCAACTGACCCCCTGCTGGAGATTTTTTTAAATAAAACTAAAAGTAAAAAGCAAAAGGTTTCTTCTACAAGAAACCTTTCCAAGTCTCCCTTGGTACGCCTGCCTTCCCGCCGAGAGTATCTCTACTTCATTTTGTCTAGATCTTATTTTACATTGCTCTTCCCTGGTCCACCTCCTACTCCTCGGATGATCCTCTCTCTGTCTCCTTCGCTAGATCTTCATCCACGTCCCTCTGGCCAAGCATGAGAGTCCCCATAGGCTCTGACATTGGCCCCTTTTCATCCCCCTCCACACTATTTCCTTTATCTATCTCATCAGCTCCATGCCCTACTCTCTACCCTGACCTGCATGCTTGCATTTCCAACTCCCACAGAAATCTCAAACGGAATTTCCACACATACATCCAAAACTTAGCTCATTCTCTTCCTCCTGAGCAGTGCCCTCTCCCTAATTTCTTTATTACTCTGTAGGACCCCATCAGCCTCCCAGGCTCAAAATCTAGGGGTTATCCTCAAGTCCTTCTCCTCTCTCACCTCCCGGCTCCACTGCCAAGTCCTGAGGATTCTGCTTTTGCAGCCTCTCTCATGTACACCTCCTTCTTTGTTCTGACTCCGACACAAGCCTGGGCCAAGACCCTTCACCTCATCCCCAGATTATTCCAATAGTCTTCTGATCGGACTCCCTGCCTCAAGTCTCTCTTCACTCCATTTCTACTGTGCTCCACTCAGCCATCAAACTGATGTGTAAAACACAAGTCAGGCCATTCCACCTCCTATTCAAATAACTCTCCTGGCGGCCTCTGACCTCCTGGAGGACACATAAAGCCCTGTTTGGATTTAAGTCCTTTTTAACCTGTCCCCTTCCTGCCTTTCTAGTCCATCCTCCTCCAGAGATACTGGACTCCTGGCTAATTTCTGAACTCCATCTCCTGACTCCCAAAATCTCACTCTTCCATATCTGAAATACTCTCCCTCTGCCTCTCCACAACCTAAATTGCCAGACTTCTTTCGAGTCTCTGCCAAAATCTTAATTTCAGCAAGAAGCCTTCCCCAGGCCTCCCTAAATCTTGTTGCCTTCCCTTTGAGTGCCTCCACTTTATACTTGATATAGTTTATTTGGGCATAACTGTTTACATGCTTTCTACGCATTAGTTTTCACATTAGCTGTGAGCTCCTTGAGAGGAGGGTCTGTGTTTTGTTTTTCTTTGTCTCCCCAGCACATACCTGGAAATACAAGGTATTTAATAAATACCAGATGATCAACTCACACAACTGTGGGCCCCCACCGCAGCAATATAATCCTTTTATCCCCCCCTTATTCTTTACTGAACTCCCCATATTAACTTCAGAAACCTTCCTTTCTAAAGCCTCCTCATAGCATCCCCTAACCCTACCCTCTCAGAGGAGCACCTCGCTTCAAGCTTTACTTAAAAAAAAAAATGGACAAGCAGCCAAAAAGAAAAATTTCAAGAACTAAAGAGCCATAATCAGAATCCCACAAGATTTAGCAGCCTGCATTATAAAGAAATAGAGCTTGGAATACAATACTCTAAAAGGCAATGAATACAAGCTTTGAGCCAAGAATAATTTAGTCAGCAAAAATGAGTCTAATCCTAACAGGGACAAAAATGGATCTTTAATGAAATAAAAGACTTCCAATCATTCCTGATGAAAAGGCAGAATATATTATATAGAGTATAAATATGTGTGTATGTATGTGTGTGCATATATGTATATACAAAAGACAGAATATATTTAGAATGTATGTGTGTGTATAAACTTTGAAATTCAAATTCAAGAGGGAAGAGAAACATAAAAAGATAAACACAAACAATGATAAAGGCCTATGTAATGATAAATTGCATACATTCTAATATAAGAAGATGATATATGTATACCATCAGAACCTTGTCATCAACAGAGATCAAAGAGTAATTAGACACAGTGGTTTGGTTTTTGTTGTTTTTTTTAATGATGAAGAGAAGGGAGGGGGAAAATGGAGTTGTACCAATGATGTTTTCAGGGACCATACAGAGGAGAAGCTTACACCCTAAATGACTAAAGTATAAACAGCAGTTGTGCTCCAGCATCCACCTACGCAACAGTCATTAAAAGAATAATAGCAGGATAACAACTTGTTCTAGTACCATTTCTATCTGAACCCCACTGGGGAAAAAATTTAAAAATGAAGCAATAATAATAATAACTGACATATCTACCACTCTGATCTCGAATTTTCAGTACATGGTTCTCATATAACTTTGTGCAAATCATTTAAATTCCCTAGGCCAGTTTCCTCATTTGTAAAAATGTTGAATTAGACCATCTCTAAGTCTATCATTCTAAACAAAGAAACAGTTCCATAAAATCCTGTGCCTAAAAAGTAATTCAAGTTACCATTGAAGTAGATCTGTACAAAGTCTAAAGCGCCCATCTTCTTTAAGGTCATTTCAACTTGTTCTTTAAGACTCCAAGAAAGGAAACTGCCAAATGCCAAGAAGCAATACAAAGAAAGGCAGATGTGGAATCAAACACCCTATGGTCAAGCCTCACCTGTGCCAGGCAGAAGCATCTCTGGGCCTGAAAGGACTGGATCAGGTTGATTTCAGCTCTAGACCTACAATCCTCTCTACTTACTTTTACATCTAATTTCTCCTTAATTTGCCCTGAATGAAGACAACCAAGCATCTAATACTGACAGAAAAAGTTAAACTACTTAGCACCTCTCCTATTTAGATAGAATCTCCATGTCATCCTTCACAGATTCAACTTTTTAAATCTTACTTATTATTGCCCAGTGAATACTCCTCTACCCAGATATCCATTAAAGTAGCCAAGGAACTTTGGTGAAGCCATCATTTTATCATCAAGGTACCTGTACCCAAACAACACACTTCATTCCATAATTTGAACCCATCATTCTGGCCATAGCTTTCTTATATGTGTCCAAATGCACAAACACACACACATACACACACATCCTTTTTCTGTCTAGAGATAGAAATAGAAAAATGATCAATTTTTAAAAAATTTACTGGAAATTGCTTCATAAGAATTAAAAAATGTCCAACAAAGGAAAATAGTCTAAAAATGTATATCTACATAAGCATGTATATTACACACACATATGCATGTATATACAAATATACACATGTGTGTACATGCATTGTGTATTTACACCTATATGAATTCCACTGATAAAAGCAGTTTTAAAAGGCTAGAAAAGGGTGGGATTGCTATTTTCCCCTACCAGGATCAATGACTAGAAGAAAGGTTTTTTTAAGTTCTCCATACCTCTGATGGCATTTCTGAGGAACTATTTTTTACTACATGATTTTAGAGAATATTGTAAATTGTATATAAATTGAAACCTTCCTGGAAGTTCTCATAGCTAGAATACTAGTATCTCAATGAAACAGTGAGAAGCAGATCATACATATTCATTCACTGACTACTTGACTCTGAGGCTAAGGATTAAATTCAATTCACATTATCAAAGAATGCATTTGATCTTGAGATGAATATTTGAATCTTACCTTGCACTTGATCAGAACACCTCTCTCTGGCCTTCTCTCTCATAATCTTAGGGATCAAAACATCTTTTTCTACATGTCTGAGATGGTCTGCAAGAAATGGATGATGTTTTATTTAACATAGTAAAATGTATTATTTCCTTTAAAAAAACAACACTAGCTATGAAGGCCTATATCTCAAACAAATCACCCTACTCCCCAGCCCCCCCAAAAAATTTCAGGCCCTCAGCCTCCCCAAAATCCTGCTATATAATACAAGCTGGGTGGCTAGAGTGGGGTCTAGTCAGGAAGAAATGAATTTACATCTGATCTCCAACAACCTCGGTTTGCCTTAGTTTCTTCATATGTAAAATGGGAATAACAATAACACCTGCTTTCCAGGGTTATTTTGAGGATCAAATGAGATAATATTGGTAAAGCACTTAGTACAGTGCCTGGCACATAGTAAATGCTAAGTAAATATTAGCTATTATTATTCTTATTGTAATAAGTACAAATATATATTATTACTTTATAGCAGCACAAATCTTATGGGCACAAATTTTTAAAAATCATTGTAGTATCACTGAAAAAACAATATTGTCCAACTGAAACTCCGTCTGAACAACTTCCTGAAGATAGGAATCCTACCATAAATTTTTTGTTCTGTTTTCTAAAATGACTCCTTAGTAATATGAGCCCCCTCTGAATGTTTTTTTTTTATTGATTCCTAAGAGAAAGAATGTCCTTTTGTAAAGACCAGTAAAGAATGCAATCCCACTTAATCTTGCAAGTGCTATCATTATACGATAAATACATTGAGTCAGAATTTGAACCCAAGGCTTCCTAGCCCTGGTCCTCTGCTCTCTCTAAAGCTGTAGCAGAAAATGTGCTTTCATGTCAGAGAAGTTCATCTAAACTGACGAAACTTTGCAGCTGGGAATGTAGATTAACATGCAGCACTGGCCGAGGGCTTTAGGTGGTGAGAGGCGGAATGCCATCTTGTGGCAGCCGTCTAGCTCCAGGAATGTAGAAGAAGGCAGGCTATTTCCCTGACCCAGATGAGAGGTCCCCCATAGGACACGGTGGGGTATCCATGCCCAACATGGTCCCCCGCAGGGAACTGGGGGGAGACCACCAACCACCTTGTCTTGTTACATCAGAATAAATCAAGTCGGCACGCATGAATGATGTCAGGTAATGCCAGGCTCTTGACCAACAAGATAACAGGGAGAACATTTCTATAAGGTGTACTTACTGGGAACCACTAAAACCTGCCAGGGACCTCCCTGGGGCCACATCCCAGCAGAGCCCCCACCTGCAGCGGTGGTCCCGCCACAGAGCTCCCATGCTTTACCACTCATCTCCTGTGTATGGCCAAAGGACCCTGGTCACCTTCACCTCCTCACAGGGTCCGGCGTCTCTCACATAAACCACCCTGCTCCGGCCCTCCTCACAAGTAGCTTTATAGTAAGAGCTTCCAAACTGGAGCCAAGACCATGGGGGTGTTTAAGTTATCAAAGCCACACTCCCACTCCCACCACACTTCAAAGAATTTCTCAGGCTCTTCAAATGGGTTTCATTGTTATGTTGATAAAAATGCAAATAACTTTCCATTTTAGTCAATGCTGAGACTATTTTGAGAGCCCCAGGCCATCCTACAGTCTTTAGTAGAGTGAATCCACCAAAAAAGATGGTTTTGTTTTAGTTTTTAAATCAGAAAGCAAAGTAATCAAGATAAGACCACAAATAGAAATCTGGGGAAGGTAGCCCAGGTTCTCATTATCTCATTAAGATCCTTCTACAATCAATCTCCAGAGGAAGGAGAAAAGGGGAGATGGGGGGAGGGGGGGAGAGAGAGAAAGGAAACCAGTAGATGATAGCAGATCTCCATAGGAGGCTTTGGGCTCAGGTGTCAGACAAAGGGATGAAGATCTGGGGAGATAGTGGCCCTCAATGGGGATTATGAAAGCAAACATCTCCACCAATAATAGGCTAAACTACTTCACTTCAACAGACAATTCTACACCTTGACCTCTGTTTCCGGATTCCCAGCATCATTCAAGTTGGGAACCCAGAAGTCATTCTACTGCTAAAATATCTCTCTAACCACATTTTGTAAGAGCTCTAAAAAAGCTCAACATCGCTCTCTTCTAAATAGTGGCTCCCATATCTTGCTAAACTACTTAAACTAATCCTGTTGATATCGTTTTTTTTGTCTTAGAAAGGGAGAAAAAATTGTGAATTACTTCATTTTTAAAGAAAAATCCTTTCTAATCCCCAAATTACAAACCAATCATTTTGATGAAAACTCCCTTCAATTCTAGTTTTCCCCTCAAACAAATTAATAAATTAGATTTTCTAAAATATGACCTTCCATGAATTCAGTTTAAGCAGCAGAATTCAGTTTAAGAAAAATAAAGAACTAAGTCTGTAGTTATAGATCAATCGATCAAAGTCTGATCTTTTATGCATCGGATATTTCTGATACAAGTTGGTTTTTAAATCCCAACATTACAATTAAGGCTGACTGCAAAGTGAAAATTCCCATATGCAGGCCTTAAGAGGTCTAGGAGCATGGGAAACCATAAACTGAAGGGTCATAGATCTAGGAAAGGAGGCAGGAGCAAACCCACACACTCTTTCATTCCCATCTTTTCCCTTTTCTAAATTCCTAGAACATGAGAATATGGCAGGACAAGGTATTGATACTTCCAAGGTAGGGAAGAGGAAAAAAAAAGAGAGATGGAAAATGGAAGTGTAATTGTTCCTTAAGAGAAAAAGTTAGAACTGTGAAAAACTAAAGAACAATTCAATTATCCCTTACTCCTAACAGTTGGGCCCTTGAGTTAGATAAAATGACTACTACAAGACCTAGAAATCTAGTGACGTATTGAATCAATCTCTTTTATGAAAACAGCTCTCAAATGTCACTCAGGTACTCAAGCTCCTTCTAATTTTAGTCTGTTTCAATCTTTACAGATTATTCTGAAAATCATGAAATAAAATTTTACAATGGTCCTTAGTCAAAAGAAAGAAAACTCAAAGATTAATAGGTACCAGAGAGAATTTTCTTTTAAGCAAATATGAACATAGCCTTGTCATGAATAATGATTCGTAAAAGTATGACCCATGACAGGGTTTTTTACCCCTTTCATGAATTCTAAATTAGTTATGTTCAAATTAATGAGGTTTTACTGTATTCTAGTTAAAGCAACAAAAAGTTTAATATTTTTTTAAGTAGGCAATAGAGGCCCAATCTTATAGCTATTTCAGATCACCCAAAGCCATTCTAGCAATAATAATAACAAATAACTAGTTAGCATTTACACTTAACATGTGCCAGACAATAGGCTAAAGCACTTTAAAAATATTATCTTGATAGATCCTCACAAAATCCCCAGAATGTAGGTGCTATTATTATCCCCATTTTACAGCTGACAAAACTAGGGCAGAAAGAAGTAAAGTAGTCGACTTGCCCTGGGTCATACTGCTAGTTAAGTGTCTAAGGCTGGATTTGAACATGGTAGATATTTCTGACTCCAGACCCAGCACTCTAACCATTGTGCCACTCTATACTTGAGTAAAAAAAAAAAAAAAAAAAGATGATCCACAAATATAGTTTTTTGGTCTCTAAAATTTCTCATTTAAAATAATTTATGTATATCTAAACAGTGTATAAGTTTATCACAACAATTATTCTTTCCCATTTTTAAACAGTCTAATGAATTCATTCTACAGTCTTTTAAGGACTTTTTGGTGCTATGGGAGTTTCAAAGACAAGGGCACACAGTTTAAAAACAAGACAAGCATAACATTCTGATCTCTGTTTTGTATGGTTATTTATAGTTTGCTTTTTTGACAATTATCAAGCTAATGATTCAATTCAGTCCAACATTTGTTACCTCATATATAAGCTAGGCTCTGAGGAATCAAAAGACAAAAATGAAACAGCCCCTGGCATCCAGAGCCTTCTGTTCTACTTGGGGGACTTGGAATACTACATGTACACAGATAACACAGATATACTAAGAAAACAGTAATTTGGAAGAAAGGGGAGAAATAAAAATGGGAGAGAAGGGTCAAAAAGGTTTTGTGGAGGAAATAGCACCTGAGCTGAACGCTGAAAAGAGTGGAGGGGCAGAGAGGAAAGAATGCATCCCATAGGGAGGAAAGAGCTGGTATCTCTAGAAACTGAACCCTCTGTACAGTGAACAGGAAATGAGCTGGCTGGGCTGGAAAGCAGAGTAGAATCCTGGGAAATCTTGTAAGGTAGGTCTGGATAGGTGGGATAACACAGAGGAGTCTCCTGAACTGTTCTAGGTGTGGTGGGAGGCCAGTCGGGGCACTGGAGAGACCAAGTCAAGAAATAAATGGTTCCTGCCTTCAAAGAGCTTCCTTTCTCTCTGGAGAAGAAAGGTGATGTTGCCCTGAAATGGCCTGGGATGAGAAAGAAGGATGTGGGGTGCAAGAGATCATAGTAGATATAATCCACTCAATTTGCCAACTGAGTAGTGTGGAAGAAGAGATGGCCCAGAAGGCAAAGATGTACAGGGAGAGTTAAGAACCTAGATGACTGGAAGATTGGTGATACTCTTATCAGAAATAAAGTATTTAAGAGAAGGGACATATTGAGGATAAAAAGTAATATATTCTGATTTGGACCTCTAGATGAAATTATGTAGCAGGTAAAGGGAGATCATAGTGGTTTTTTTTTAAAAAAAAGAATAAAATATAGAATTGATTTGGAGCAAAAGATGGATATAAAATAACATACAAGGCCACAGGAAAGTAACGGAAAAAAATTCACAGTTAACTTTAAAAGTTAAAAAAAAAATTGGTTTTCATTTTCTTAAATTATTTCTTTTCCTTAACAAAACTGTATCTTTTGAATTCCCTTAGTGTCAATGATATATGTATGTGATAGGCACATGTAAGTATCTATATTAAAAAGTTCCTGATGTCGAGATTTCTCTACTGTCTACTCATACCAGTTCAAATGGAGATAGAGAACAAGGATGACAACACAAGGGAAAATTTCCAAAGCTCTAACTTCTCACCATTCTATCATCACCTGAAAGTCAATTTTCACCTTTTTCACTGGCTGAATTTGTTAGCTCACATTTTGCTTTAGGGCTCATGTGTTCTTGCAATATGGCAGTACTGGATTATAAGGCTACTGATAATAACACTTGCTAAAAATCCACAATGGTTATGGTAGAGTGAATCAAATTCAGGAATAGTATAGTTAGAAAAAAGGTGAGACATGAAAGAAAATGCAGATTTCAAATAACATTTTAATATTAACTTTTTTTTTTAAGTTAACCAGATACCACCTAATACAGCTACTGGGTCCCAGGATTCATGTCCCTTTTCTTAAACAGAATCTTGTTTTCCTTCCAGGTTACAACTATATTGCTGCCACTGAAAACTAGAAACTATCTAACATTGATATTTTCTAATTCAATTTAGTAGAAAGACTAGAAAAATATCATCTACTCTGTTCTAAATATTTTGCAAAAACATTCTTACTAGCAACCACCTCTACCTATAGGTATCCCTATCTCACTCCCTACTTCTCTCTTTCTCAGTGACCAGAGCCTCAGCAGCAATAGCTTAGGGAAATTGTAGTAGATGCAACAAGACCCACGTTTTAAGAGCTGCAATCTAGTTCCTGCCAAAATCAAAATAGCTAGACAGACCAAAGTTCTCTACAAAGAGACAAAAGATAATGACAATGTGTACAGTGGGATATATATTTCTGACCTTAATTTCTACTTCTGATCCTTTTTGGGGGGTACAAGAGAAAGAAGAAAATCCAGAAAATGGGGATCCACACCCCACATTTCTCTCCCTCCAGTGGTATTTGCAACAAGAAAGGAAAGAGGCTTTTCCCACTGTGGAGGACTACAATTCAACTCCAAGAGCATCAAATGAAAAGACACAGGGAAATAGTATAGAAATGTTAAAATTAAACTAGTCTGGGAATGTACTAGAGTAATGGGATAATCAATCTGGAGCTGGAAAAGACCTCAGAGGTCATCTAAACTGTCCCCCTTATTTTACAGATGAGGAAACTGAGGTCCATGATGAAGAGTAGAAAGAAATGCAGATCTGACTCAATAATGGAATTAACTCTTCTAAATGAGCAAAAACCAAAATCCAAAGCTGCAGCATTTTCTGTTTTATGCAACATGTACTAAAGCTACATAGAATTATAATTCTTAAGTCTTATTGTAGATAAAGTTAAATAAGCTTTGTAAATTCATTTTTTTACTTTAACAAACAAAAGGCATTTGGAGACTTACTTAAAATCCTCACATGGTCATCCTCTAAGAAAAGAATGGGAAGCATGTCAGTGGGGCATATCAACCCTGATTTATGCCTAGCTTCAGGGTCAAATAACTACATCAAGCTGCTAAAAAGTGTACTTCGCTTGAACTATCTAATCACATCAGCTCTTGTTATTAACCACCTAGTTCACACAAGGAGATACAGCAATGTCATTGCCCATTTCCTAATAGTCTGCAAAATCTCTTCTTGGCCTGCAGATTTTGCAGACTGCAAAGGTGTTGAAAACTTCCCCTTCCACCCACATTGCTTTGTTAACCAAGATAAGCCAACAAGAGAAAACAAATCTAAGAATCTTCTGAAGCAGGAAACCAACTTATGCAATACACACAAGTGTTAATTTCAGAAATATCTTCCAGTCCCAATTAGGGCCATAATTTAAATGAAAAGATTATTTGATTTCCACCTAGAATTTAATGTCTAAAAGCATTCCTTGATAAGATAAATCTGAACAACAGCAATGCTCAAAAGAGGCCATCCTTTATATTTATACATGTATTTTCCCATTGACTTCCCATAAGAAAATTACAAATGTTCTTGATTGAGAGGGAAAGGAGAGAGGAAGAAGAGTTTTAAAACTTTTGGTGACAGAGATAATAAGGAAAAAAGACTTGTGTAAAAATATTTATAGCTGCACTCTTTGTAAGGTGGCAAAAAATTGGAAAATGAGGGGATGCCCTTTGATTGGGGAATAGCTAAATAAACTGTGCTATCTGTTGGCGATGGAATACTATTGTGCTCAAAGGAATAAAGAACTGGAGGAATTCCATGTGAACTGGAAAGACCTCCAGGAATTGATGCAGAGTGAAAAGAGCAGAACTAGGAGAACATTGTACACAGATATGGATACACTGTGGTATGTGTTAAATCGAATGTAATGGACTTCTGTACTAGTAACAATGCAATGATCCAAGACAGTTCTGAGGGACTTAGGAGAAAGTTGCTCTCCACATCCAGAGAAAGAACTGTGGGAGCAAAAACACAGAAGAAAAACACATAATTGATCACATGGGTCAATGGGGATATGATTGGGGATGTAGACTTTAAGTGATCACCCTAGTACAAATACTAATAATATGGAAATAGGTCTTGATCAATAACACATATAAAACCCAGTGGATTTGCTCCTTGGCTACAAGAGGGGATTGGGAGGAGGTGAGGAAAGAACATGAATCTTGTAACCATGGAAAAATTCTCTTAACTAATCAATTAAATAAAATTTTTAAAAAAGACAACGTAAAAACTTTTGGTGAGGAAGAAATGAAAATTATAGTGACCTTTGAAATTACAGGCATTATGATTTATGGCTAACTGTTTGTTTTCATTTGTTACACCACCTGAGCAGAGGTCACAGCAACCCTTCCCTCCCCTCCCTTCCATTACAAATGCCTCTTGTCCCCATCCACTCCAAGAATTCTTGGAGAATCTACCCAACACACCGGATACCTTTCTTTTGTTCCTTTAGGATCCTAAGGGCACCGAGGAGCCCCTCAGTCATTCTCTGCCCACATGAACAGCCTCTCTTTTCCAATCACACCCACCCTTGGCAATTCCATTTCTAGCATTCACAGTGATGGCCACAAGCAACTTGCTTAGACTTTAACCATTCTCTATCTATTGTTCTCCAAATTACTACTGGTTTAGGAATTCTAAATTTGGTTTTTTCTGAGATAGTGTTCTAGATTTAAAAACATTGAGTATCCCAGGGCAGAGAAGGGGAAGGGAATAACTTCAGTGTGCGATCTGCACGACCCTGGAAAGGAGCCAAGGAAACTGAGGCAAACAAAGGTGATGTGACTTGCCCAGGGTCACCCAGCAAGTGTCTGAAGCCACATTTCAACTGGGGTCTTCCTGATTACAGTACTCTGTGTGCTATGGAGCCCCCTAGCTGCCTCTCAGAATGTGAGAGTTAAAAGGCTTCATTCTGCTAACAATAATGCTCTCCAAAAGAGTTGAAAAATATTCTGAACCATGGAAATAGGTTTTGATCAATGATACATGTATAACCCAGTGGAACTGCTTGTTAGCTCTGGGAGGGGGAAGAAAAAGGGGGGTGGGGGTGGGAATCATGTAACCATGGAAAAATATTCTAAATAAAAAATTGTTCTTAAAAAGAAAGAAAAATATTCTGAACCAGGAAAAAATTGTTAGAATGAACGTACAACTTCCCAAAATGAGTACTTTGAAAGTCATTTCACATTTCTATGTGCAAATTTCAATAGTTTTGTTCAAAAAAGTTAAATTAATTTCATTATATTATAGTCATACCTTATATTCTGTATCCTGAAAATTCATTAATTGATCCCTTACTTTCTCAACCAGGTAGGTTTAAGAGTCTGTTTATCAAATATATATGAAACGACAACTCGCTGAAAATGAAGAACGAATATATATGATACAGCTTCTAGAACTCTGCCTATTTAGTGAGTATTTAAAATGTCTTTTACTTAAAACATTCAAGGACAGTTGGGGTTATTTATTCATCTTGGCTATTAAAGCTAGAAAGCATCAACCACTGTGACAGCAGGCATCCCCATTTCCATATACAAGCTAGAACAGTCATAATGCATTTCTAAATTTATTTTTTAAACCCTTACCTTCCTCCTTAGAAGCAATACTATGTACTGGTTCCAAGGCAGAAGAGCAGTAAGGACTGGGCAATGTGGGTAAAGTGACTTGCCCAGGGTCACACAGCTAGGAAGTATCTGAGGCCATATTTGAACTCAGAACCTCCCATCTCTAGGCCTGGCTCTCAATCCACTTAGCCACCCAGCTGCCCCTATATTATGCATTTTTTAAAGTTATTAAAGCAGTCACAAGAACTGCACAGAAATTAAAGTTTAGATCACTAGAACATGGAGCATTCATACACTATACTACAAAGATAGAGAAGAAAAATGATTACTTCAGATTTTATCAAGCTCACTCAATGCCCTTTTACTGAGTGACTATAATGTTCATAGTACCATAAAGTCTCACAAAGGAATACAAAAGAACTTAAAGCTATATTAATCCTGGTATTTACTGAGTATAAAAATCTCCTAAAATAATTTAACTGTCTCTGAACAACTAGATTATAAACTCCCTAAGGATAGAACAATATCCATGTTCTTTGAATGACTCATAAGGCACTTAAATGCATAGTAAATGTTCCAATAAATATTTGTTAAATGAATAACCGTAACAGTCCAAAGGAAACATCTAACATCTTACAGTGCATAATTAAACATTTTTATGGAATAATTATAAATAATGTGGGGTTTTCCCTATTGATTTGGAGATTATCTGTGAAGTACTATTGTCCACATTACTTCTTGTCACTAATTTCAAAAAGTGAAGCTATATTTAGTGCTCTCATGAACAATGAACACTTCCTAACCATTAGGTTCAAAGATCTTGAGTTCTCTAACAAGATAATAGATATTACCTGGGGTACCTCCTAAGACCAGGGCCCTAGAAAACCTATCCCAGGTTTGAGGCACTCTGTGGGCCAGCACCCACTCAGAACCATAGTCTGAGAGCCTCCTGAAACATTTGCTTTCACACTGCAGCCAGAGGATTAGTCATTCAAAATATAATGGCATTTTTTTTTAAAAGCATAGGGAAAGGGGGCAGCTGAGTAGTTCATTAGATGGATAGCCAGACCTAGAGATGGGAGATCCTGGGTTCAAATCTGATCTCAGACACTTTTTCATTGTGTGACCCTAGGCAAATCACTTCACCCCCATTGCCTAGCCCTTACTGCTCTTCTGCCTTAGAACCAATGCACAGTATTGATTCCAAGATGGAAGATAAGGATTAAAAA